>NC_088259.1:300000-491154 GCF_036013445.1 Caloenas nicobarica
GCTCTGGCAGTGGACACGGGAGGCTGCTCCTCTGGATCCTGCGTGGGACCTGGTGACCACTGCATTGCCGGGTGCTGGCATTGTGACATGGGGGTGACACAGCCGCATATGTGCAGCCCTTTGGAGGAAGCCTTTGGGGTGCTGGCTCCAAATCAGTCCCTGTACCTACAAAATAGGGGAGTAAGCAACCTAATAGAGTCCCTTTTTTGCAAAAAGACAGTGTGGATTTGTTGCCAGTGCAGCCTTCCTTCCAGTAGCAATACTGCCTGTAGTATCATGTATGGAGGCCTCAGGGCTCGCTCAGGGCTTGTCACGCAGAACTGCAGGCCTGACAGAGCAGAACTGCTCTCCTCTCCTCTCCTCTCCTGTCCTCTCCTCTCCTCTCCTCTCTTCGCCTCTCCTCTCCTCTCCTCTCCTCTCCTCTCCTCTCCTCTTCTCTTCTCTCCTGTCCGCCAGTCCAATATCTAAGAGACTGTTTGCCTGAAAGGACAGAGGGCTTTCAGTTCCAAAATCAATGTCAAGGACACATAACACAATGAATTTTATTTTATTTTGTTGTTAATTTATTAATTTTCTTGATTTTATGTTAATTCATGTTATGTTATTTCATGTCATTTTTTTTCCCTTTGTGACTCTGTTTCAGAACCCAGGCTCACAAGCATTAGCTCAAGCCCAAGTGTAGCCAGGAGTAGGCTGAGGCATTCTTCAGTTTAGCATGAGAAAAGATCCCTTGCAGGCTGGCAAAGGCAAGTCCCAGAGCTGCAGAGAGCAGCAGCAGGAATAGAGGCCAAGCTGTCCGCGGTTCCTGCAGAGGGAGAACCTTGACAAGGAGTTGTGGGACTGACCATGCACAAAAGAGGAGGAAGAAGAAGAAGAAGAAGAAGAAGAAGAAGAAGAAGAAGAGGAAGAAGAGGAAGAAGAGGTGAGTGGTACCGTGGCATCTCTTCCAAAGCGTGACATGTAGCGATGACGAGCAGAATTTTTGCCTTCCACAACTTGTTTGGCTGCTGTGCTTCTTGGCCAGGGATGCATGAGAAGCGCTCTGGTCCCTGCCAGGTGCTTGTGTTAGCTGCAGGGAGAGCTGAGTAGTGGCAGCTGCGGCTGCCAGCATGGTGGAGCATGAGCAGCCGGCTCCCAGGCCAAATGGCCCAAAGAAATGGTGGCAAGGGGCCGTGCTGAGAACTGCAGAGGAAGGCAAAAAACCGCCGGGGACCAGTGCCAATGTGCCCCAGGGGAAGAAGTTCCTTGCTGAGCCCAGTGCTGGCCATGGGCTGTTCCCTGAGCATGTGAGCCAGACCTGGCTCCTTGTCCCACAGGCTGCTCATGCTTCCCAGGAGCTGCCCAAGCCCTATCCTCCCTTGAGCTGGAGCTATCTGGCGGACTTGCCAGAGTGCCCAACTGCCTCTGAGCTGATAGACGTTGTGGGCAAGAATCCTTGCTGTCCCTGTGTAGGACACCAGTGGGTGTTCCAAAGCACTGCAAGCCCTTGCAAGCCCTTGCAAGCCCTCGACATCCTATCTCTTACGGCTCCTGAGCGTTGCTCTGTAGGAGATGAGGATGGTGAGCTGTGCAGTGCTCCTCAAGAAGGAATTGCCTTGGTCTTGCCACTGCTATCCAGTTGAAAAGGATTTGCATCCATGAGCCGAGCTTGGAAGGTGGCCCTGCCAGCAGATTGTCTTGCAGCGGAGAACCTCCAGCAGCCTCATGCAAGGTTTTCTTCCCTCAGCCCCTGGCCTGTGATTCCAGCAGCTCCTCAAGTGCTTCCTGTCAGATGTGCTGGGGCTGCCCCCACGCCAGCTCTGGCAGTGGACACGGGAGGCTGCTCCTCTGGATCCTGCGTGGGACCTGGTGACCACTGCGTTGCCGGGCGCTGGCATTGTGACATGGGGGTGACACAGCTGCATATGTGCAGCCCTTTGGAGAAAGCCTTTGGGGTGCTGGCTCCAAATCAGTCCCTGTACCTACAAAATAGGGGAGTAAGCAACCTAATAGAGTCCCTTTTTTGCAAAAAGACAGTGTGGATTTGTTGCCAGTGCAGCCTTCCTTCCAGTAGCAATACTGCCTGTAGTATCATGTATGGAGGCCTCAGGGCTCGCTCAGGGCTTGTCACGCAGAACTGCAGGCCTGACAGAGCAGAACTGCTCTCCTCTCCTCTCCTCTCCTGTCCTCTCCTCTCCTCTCCTCTCTTCGCCTCTCCTCTCCTCTCCTCTCCTCTCCTCTCCTCTCCTGTCCTCTCCTCTCCTCTCCTCTCCTCTTCTCTCCTGTCCGCCAGTCCAATATCTAAGAGACTGTTTGCCTGAAAGGACAGAGGGCTTTCAGTTCCAAAATCAATGTCAAGGACACATAACACAATGAATTTTATGTTATTTTGTTGTTAATTTATTAATTTTCTTGATTTTATGTTAATTCATGTTATGTTATTTCATGTCATTTTTTTTCCCTTTGTGACTCTGTTTCAGAACCCAGGCTCACAAGCATTAGCTCAAGCCCAAGTGTAGCCAGGAGTAGGCTGAGGCATTCTTCAGTTTAGCATGAGAAAAGATCCCTTGCAGGCTGGCAAAGGCAAGTCCCAGAGCTGCAGAGAGCAGCAGCAGGAATAGAGGCCAAGCTGTCCGCGGTTCCTGCAGAGGGAGAACCTTGACAAGGAGTTGTGGGACTGACCATGCACAAAAGAGGAGGAAGAAGAAGAAGAAGAAGAAGAAGAAGAAGAAGAAGAAGAGGAAGAAGAGGAAGAAGAGGTGAGTGGTACCGTGGCATCTCTTCCAAAGCGTGACATGTAGCGATGACGAGCAGAATTTTTGCCTTCCACAACTTGTTTGGCTGCTGTGCTTCTTGGCCAGGGATGCATGAGAAGCGCTCTGGTCCCTGCCAGGTGCTTGTGTTAGCTGCAGGGAGAGCTGAGAAGTGGCAGCTGCGGCTGCCAGCATGGTGGAGCATGAGCAGCCGGCTCCCAGGCCAAATGGCCCAAAGAAATGGTGGCAAGGGGCCGTGCTGAGAACTGCAGAGGAAGGCAAAAAACCGCCGGGGACCAGTGCCAATGTGCCCCAGGGGAAAAAGTTCCTTGCTGAGCCCAGTGCTGGCCATGGGCTGTTCCCTGAGCATGTGAGCCAGACCTGGCTCCTTGTCCCACAGGCTGCTCATGCTTCCCAGGAGCTGCCCAAGCCCTATCCTCCCTTGAGCTGGAGCTATCTGGCGGACTTGCCAGAGTGCCCAACTGCCTCTGAGCTGATAGACGTTGTGGGCAAGAATCCTTGCTGTCCCTGTGTAGGACACCAGTGGGTGTTCCAAAGCACTGCAAGCCCTTGCAAGCCCTTGCAAGCCCTCGACATCCTATCTCTTACGGCTCCTGAGCGTTGCTCTGTAGGAGATGAGGATGGTGAGCTGTGCAGTGCTCCTCAAGAAGGAATTGCCTTGGTCTTGCCACTGCTATCCAATTGAAAAGGATTTGCATCCATGAGCCGAGCTTGGAAGGTGGCCCTGCCAGCAGATTGTCTTGCAGCGGAGAACCTCCAGCAGCCTCATGCAAGGTTTTCTTCCCTCAGCCCCTGGCCTGTGATTCCAGCAGCTCCTCAAGTGCTTCCTGTCAGATGTGCTGGGGCTGCCCCCGGGCCAGCTCTGGCAGTGGACACGGGAGGCTGCTCCTCTGGATCCTGCGTGGGGCCTGGTGCCCACTGCGTTGCCGGGTGCTGGCATTGTGATATGGGGGTGACACAGCCGCATATGTGCAGCCCTTTGGAGGAAGCCTTTGGGGTGCTGGCTCCAAATCAGTCCCTGTACCTACAAAATAGGGGAGTAAGCAACCTAATAGAGTCCCTTTTTTGCAAAAAGACAGTGTGGATTTGTTGCCAGTGCAGCCTTCCTTCCAGTAGCAATACTGCCTGTAGTATCATGTATGGAGGCCTCAGGGCTCGCTCAGGGCTTGTCACGCAGAACTGCAGGCCTGACAGAGCAGAACTGCTCTCCTCTCCTCTCCTCTCCTCTCCTCTCCTCTCCTCTCCTCTCCTCTCCTCTCTTCGCCTCTCCTCTCCTCTCCTCTCCTCTCCTCTCCTGTCCTCTCCTCTCCTCTTCTCTTCTCTCCTGTCCGCCAGTCCAATATCTAAGAGACTGTTTGCCTGAAAGGACAGAGGGCTTTCAGTTCCAAAATCAATGTCAAGGACACATAACACAATGAATTTTATGTTATTTTGTTGTTAATTTATTAATTTTCTTGATTTTATGTTAATTCATGTTATGTTATTTCATGTCATTTTTTTTCCCTTTGTGACTCTGTTTCAGAACCCAGGCTCACAAGCATTAGCTCAAGCCCAAGTGTAGCCAGGAGTAGGCTGAGGCATTCTTCAGTTTAGCATGAGAAAAGATCCCTTGCAGGCTGGCAAAGGCAAGTCCCAGAGCTGCAGAGAGCAGCAGCAGGAATAGAGGCCAAGCTGTCCGCGGTTCCTGCAGAGGGAGAACCTTGACAAGGAGTTGTGGGACTGACCATGCACAAAAGAGGAGGAAGAAGAAGAAGAAGAAGAAGAAGAAGAAGAAGAAGAAGAGGAAGAAGAGGAAGAAGAGGTGAGTGGTACCGTGGCATCTCTTCCAAAGCGTGACATGTAGCGATGACGAGCAGAATTTTTGCCTTCCACAACTTGTTTGGCTGCTGTGCTTCTTGGCCAGGGATGCATGAGAAGCGCTCTGGTCCCTGCCAGGTGCTTGTGTTAGCTGCAGGGAGAGCTGAGTAGTGGCAGCTGCGGCTGCCAGCATGGTGGAGCATGAGCAGCCGGCTCCCAGGCCAAATGGCCCAAAGAAATGGTGGCAAGGGGCCGTGCTGAGAACTGCAGAGGAAGGCAAAAAACCGCCGGGGACCAGTGCCAATGTGCCCCAGGGGAAAAAGTTCCTTGCTGAGCCCAGTGCTGGCCATGGGCTGTTCCCTGAGCATGTGAGCCAGACCTGGCTCCTTGTCCCACAGGCTGCTCATGCTTCCCAGGAGCTGCCCAAGCCCTATCCTCCCTTGAGCTGGAGCTATCTGGCGGACTTGCCAGAGTGCCCAACTGCCTCTGAGCTGATAGACGTTGTGGGCAAGAATCCTTGCTGTCCCTGTGTAGGACACCAGTGGGTGTTCCAAAGCACTGCAAGCCCTTGCAAGCCCTTGCAAGCCCTCGACATCCTATCTCTTACGGCTCCTGAGCGTTGCTCTGTAGGAGGTGAGGATGGTGAGCTGTGCAGTGCTCCTCAAGAAGGAATTGCCTTGGTCTTGCCACTGCTATCCAGTTGAAAAGGATTTGCATCCATGAGCCGAGCTTGGAAGGTGGCCCTGCCAGCAGATTGTCTTGCAGCGGAGAACCTCCAGCAGCCTCCTGCAAGGTTTTCTTCCCTCAGCCCCTGGCCTGTGATTCCAGCAGCTCCTCAAGTGCTTCCTGTCAGATGTGCTGGGGCTGCCCCCGGGCCAGCTCTGGCAGTGGACACGGGAGGCTGCTCCTCTGGATCCTGCGTGGGGCCTGGTGCCCACTGCGTTGCCGGGTGCTGGCATTGTGACATGGGGGTGACACAGCCGCATATGTGCAGCCCTTTGGAGGAAGCCTTTGGGGTGCTGGCTCCAAATCAGTCCCTGTACCTACAAAATAGGGGAGTAAGCAACCTAATAGAGTCCCTTTTTTGCAAAAAGACAGTGTGGATTTGTTGCCAGTGCAGCCTTCCTTCCAGTAGCAATACTGCCTGTAGTATCATGTATGGAGGCCTCAGGGCTCGCTCAGGGCTTGTCACGCAGAACTGCAGGCCTGACAGAGCAGAACTGCTCTCCTCTCCTCTCCTCTCCTCTCCTCTCCTCTCCTCTCCTCTCCTCTCCTCTCCTCTCCTCTCCTCTCCTCTCCTCTCCTCTCCTCTCTTCGCCTCTCCTCTCCTCTCCTCTCCTCTCCTGTCCTCTCCTCTCCTCTTCTCTTCTCTCCTGTCCGCCAGTCCAATATCTAAGAGACTGTTTGCCTGAAAGGACAGAGGGCTTTCAGTTCCAAAATCAATGTCAAGGACACATAACACAATGAATTTTATGTTATTTTGTTGTTAATTTATTAATTTTCTTGATTTTATGTTAATTCATGTTATGTTATTTCATGTCATTTTTTTTCCCTTTGTGACTCTGTTTCAGAACCCAGGCTCACAAGCATTAGCTCAAGCACAAGTGTAGCCAGGAGTAGGCTGAGGCATTCTTCAGTTTAGCATGAGAAAAGATCCCTTGCAGGCTGTCAAAGGCAAGTCCCAGAGCTGCAGAGAGCAGCAGCAGGAATAGAGGCCAAGCTGTCCGCGGTTCCTGCAGAGGGAGAACCTTGACAAGGAGTTGTGGGACTGACCATGCACAAAAGAGGAGGAAGAAGAAGAAGAAGAAGAAGAAGAAGAAGAAGAAGAAGAGGAAGAAGAGGAAGAAGAGGTGAGTGGTACCGTGGCATCTCTTCCAAAGCGTGACATGTAGCGATGACGAGCAGAATTTTTGCCTTCCACAACTTGTTTGGCTGTCACAATGCCAGCACCCGGCAACGCAGTGGGCACCAGGCCCCACGCAGGATCCAGAGGAGCAGCCTCCCGTGTCCACTGCCAGAGCTGGCCCGGGGGCAGCCCCAGCACATCTGACAGGAAGCACTTGAGGAGCTGCTGGAATCACAGGCCAGGGGCTGAGGGAAGAAAACCTTGCATGAGGCTGCTGGAGGTTCTCCGCTGCAAGACAATCTGCTGGCAGGGCCACCTTCCAAGCTCGGCTCATGGATGCAAATCCTTTTCAACTGGATAGCAGTGGCAAGACCAAGGCAATTCCTTCTTGAGGAGCACTGCACAGCTCACCATCCTCATCTCCTACAGAGCAACGCTCAGGAGCCGTAAGAGATAGGATGTCGAGGGCTTGCAAGGGCTTGCAAGGGCTTGCAGTGCTTTGGAACACCCACTGGTGTCCTACACAGGGACAGCAAGGATTCTTGCCCACAAGGTCTATCAGCTCAGAGGCACTTGGCACTCTGGCAAGTCCGCCAGATAGCTCCAGCTCAAGGGAGGATAGGGCTTGGGCAGCTCCTGGGAAGCATGAGCAGCCTGTGGGACAAGGAGCCAGGTCTGGCTCACATGCTCAGGGAACAGCCCATGGCCAGCACTGGGCTCAGCAAGGAACTTTTTCCCCTGGGGCACATTGGCACTGGTCCCCGGCGGATTTTTGCCTTCCTCTGCAGTTCTCAGCACGGCCCCTTGCCACCATTTCTTTGGGCCATTTGGCCTGGGAGCCGGCTGCTCATGCTCCACCATGCTGGCAGCCGCAGCTGCCACTTCTCAGCTCTCCCTGCAGCTAACACAAGCGCCTGGCAGGGACCAGAGCACTTCTCATGCATCCCTGGCCAAGAAGCACAGCAGCCAAACAAGTTGTGGAAGGCAAAAAGTCTGCTCGTCATCGCTACATGTCACGCTTTGGAAGAGATGCCACGGTACCACTCACCTCTTCTTCCTCTTCTTCCTCTTCTTCTTCTTCTTCTTCTTCTTCTTCTTCTTCTTCTTCTTCTTCTTCCTCCTCTTTTGTGCATGGTCAGTCCCACAACTCCTTGTCAAGGTTCTCCCTCTGCAGGAACCGCGGACAGCTTGGCCTCTATTCCTGCTGCTGCTCTCTGCAGCTCTGGGACTTGCCTTTGCCAGCCTGCAAGGGATCTTTTCTCATGCTAAACTGAAGAATGCCTCAGCCTACTCCTGGCTACACTTGGGCTTGAGCTAATGCTTGTGAGCCTGGGTTCTGAAACAGAGTCACAAAGGGAAAAAAAATGACATGAAATAACATAACATGAATTAACATAAAATCAAGAAAATTAATAAATTAACAACAAAATAAAATAAAATTCATTGTGTTATGTGTCCTTGACATTGATTTTGGAACTGAAAACCCTCTGTCCTTTCAGGCAAACAGTCTCTTAGATATTGGACTGGCGGACAGGAGAGAAGAGAAGAGGAGAGGAGAGGACAGGAGAGGAGAGGAGAGGAGAGGAGAGGATAGGAGAGGAGAGGAGAGCAGTTCTGCTCTGTCCGGCCTGCAGTTCTGCGTGACAAGCCCTGAGCGAGCCCTGAGGCCTCCATACATGATACTACAGGCAGTATTGCTACTGGAAGGAAGGCTGCACTGGCAACAAATCCACACTGTCTTTTTGCAAAAAAGGGACTCTATTAGGTTGCTTACTCCCCTATTTTGTAGGTACAGGGACTGATTTGGAGCCAGCACCCCAAAGGCTTCCTCCAAAGGGCTGCACATATGCGGCTGTGTCACCCCCATGTCACAATGCCAGCACCCGGCAACGCAGTGGTCACCAGGCCCCACGCAGGATCCAGAGGAGCAGCCTCCCGTGTCCACTGCCAGAGCTGGCCCGGGGGCAGCCCCAGCACATCTGACAGGAAGCACTTGAGGAGCTGCTGGAATCACAGGCCAGGGGCTGAGGGAAGAAAACCTTGCATGAGGCTGCTGGAGGTTCTCCGCTGCAAGACAATCTGCTGGCAGGGCCACCTTCCAAGCTCGGCTCATGGATGCAAATCCTTTTCAACTGGATAGCAGTGGCAAGACCAAGGCAATTCCTTCTTGAGGAGCACTGCACAGCTCACCATCCTCATCTCCTACAGAGCAACGCTCAGGAGCCGTAAGAGATAGGATGTCGAGGGCTTGCAAGGGCTTGCAAGGGCTTGCAGTGCTTTGGAACACCCACTGGTGTCCTACACAGGGACAGCAAGGATTCTTGCCCACAAGGTCTATCAGCTCAGAGGCACTTGGGCACTCTGGCAAGTCCGCCAGATAGCTCCAGCTCAAGGGAGGATAGGGCTTGGGCAGCTCCTGGGAAGCATGAGCAGCCTGTGGGACAAGGAGCCAGGTCTGGCTCACATGCTCAGGGAACAGCCCATGGCCAGCACTGGGCTCAGCAAGGAACTTTTTCCCCTGGGGCACATTGGCACTGGTCCCCGGCGGTTTTTTGCCTTCCTCTGCAGTTCTCAGCACGGCCCCTTGCCACCATTTCTTTGGGCCATTTGGCCTGGGAGCCGGCTGCTCATGCTCCACCATGCTGGCAGCCGCAGCTGCCACTTCTCAGCTCTCCCTGCAGCTAACACAAGCGCCTGGCAGGGACCAGAGCGCTTCTCATGCATCCCTGCCCAAGAAGCACAGCAGCCAAACAAGTTGTGGAAGGCAAAAAGTCTGCTCGTCATCGCTACATGTCACGCTTTGGAAGAGATGCCACGGTACCACTCACCTCTTCTTCCTCTTCTTCCTCTTCTTCTTCTTCTTCTTCTTCTTCTTCTTCCTCCTCTTTTGTGCATGGTCAGTCCCACAACTCCTTGTCAAGGTTCTCCCTCTGCAGGAACCGCGGACAGCTTGGCCTCTATTCCTGCTGCTGCTCTCTGCAGCTCTGGGACTTGCCTTTGCCAGCCTGCAAGGGATCTTTTCTCATGCTAAACTGAAGAATGCCTCAGCCTACTCCTGGCTACACTTGGGCTTGAGCTAATGCTTGTGAGCCTGGGTTCTGAAACAGAGTCACAAAGGTGAAAAAAATGACATGAAATAACATAACATGAATTAACATAAAATCAAGAAAATTAATAAATTAACAACAAAATAAAATAAAATTCATTGTGTTATGTGTCCTTGACATTGATTTTGGAACTGAAAGCCCTCTGTCCTTTCAGGCAAACAGTCTCTTAGATATTGGACTGGCGGACAGGAGAGGAGAGGAGAGGAGAGGAGAGGAGAGGAGAGGAGAGGAGAGGACAGGAGAGGAGAGGAGAGGAGAGGAGAGGAGAGCAGTTCTGCTCTGTCAGGCCTGCAGTTCTGCGTGACAAGCCCTGAGCGAGCCCTGAGGCCTCCATACATGATACTACAGGCAGTATTGCTACTGGAAGGAAGGCTGCACTGGCAACAAATCCACACTGTCTTTTTGCAAAAAAGGGACTCTATGAGGTTGCTTACTCCCCTATTTTGTAGGTACAGGGACTGATTTGGAGCCAGCACCCCAAAGGCTTCCACCAAAGGGCTGCACATATGCGGCTGTGTCACCCCCATGTCACAATGCCCGCACCCGGCAACGCAGTGGTCACCAGGCCCCACGCAGGATCCAGAGGAGCAGCCTCCCGTGTCCACTGCCAGAGCTGGCCCGGGGGCAGCCCCAGCACATCTGACAGGAAGCACTTGAGGAGCTGCTGGAATCACAGGCCAGGGGCTGAGGGAAGAAAACCTTGCATGAGGCTGCTGGAGGTTCTCCGCTGCAAGACAATCTGCTGGCAGGGCCACCTTCCAAGCTCGGCTCATGGATGCAAATCCTTTTCAACTGGATAGCAGTGGCAAGACCAAGGCAATTCCTTCTTGAGGAGCACTGCACAGCTCACCATCCTCATCTCCTACAGAGCAACGCTCAGGAGCCGTAAGAGATAGGATGTCGAGGGCTTGCAAGGGCTTGCAAGGGCTTGCAGTGCTTTGGAACACCCACTGGTGTCCTACACAGAGACAGCAAGGATTCTTGCCCACAAGGTCTATCAGCTCAGAGGCACTTGGGCACTCTGGCAAGTCCGCCAGATAGCTCCAGCTCAAGGGAGGATAGGGCTTGGGCAGCTCCTGGGAAGCATGAGCAGCCTGTGGGACAAGGAGCCAGGTCTGGCTCACATGCTCAGGGAACAGCCCATGGCCAGCACTGGGCTCAGCAAGGAACTTTTTCCCCTGGGGCACATTGGCACTGGTCCCCGGCGGTTTTTTGCCTTCCTCTGCACTTCTCAGCACGGCCCCTTGCCACCATTTCTTTGGGCCATTTGGCCTGGGAGCCGGCTGCTCATGCTCCACCATGCTGGCAGCCGCAGCTGCCACTTCTCAGCTCTCCCTGCAGCTAACACAAGCGCCTGGCAGGGACCAGAGCGCTTCTCATGCATCCCTGGCCAAGAAGCACAGCAGCCAAACAAGTTGTGGAAGGCAAAAAGTCTGTTCGTCATCGCTACATGTCACGCTTTGGAAGAGATGCCACGGTACCACTCACCTCTTCTTCCTCTTCTTCCTCTTCTTCTTCTTCTTCTTCTTCTTCTTCTTCCTCCTCTTTTGTGCATGGTCAGTCCCACAACTCCTTGTCAAGGTTCTCCCTCTGCAGGAACCGCGGACAGCTTGGCCTCTATTCCTGCTGCTGCTCTCTGCAGCTCTGGGACTTGCCTTTGCCAGCCTGCAAGGGATCTTTTCTCATGCTAAACTGAAGAATGCCTCAGCCTACTCCTGGCTACACTTGGGCTTGAGCTAATGCTTGTGAGCCTGGGTTCTGAAACAGAGTCACAAAGGGAAAAAAAATGACATGAAATAACATAACATGAATTAACATAAAATCAAGAAAATAAATAAATTAACAACAAAATAAAATAAAATTCATTGTGTTATGTGTCCTTGACATTGATTTTGGAACTGAAAGCCCTCTGTCCTTTCAGGCAAACAGTCTCTTAGATATTGGACTGGCAGACAGGAGAGAAGAGGAGAGGAGAGGAGAGGAGAGGAGAGGAGAGGAGAGGAGAGGACAGGAGAGGACAGGAGAGGAGAGGAGAGGAGAGGAGAGGCGAAGAGAGGAGAGGAGAGGGAGAGGACAGGAGAGGAGAGGAGAGGAGAGCAGTTCTGCTCTGTCAGGCCTGCAGTTCTGCGTGACAAGCCCTGAGCGAGCCCTGAGGCCTCCATACATGATACTACAGGCAGTATTGCTACTGGAAGGAAGGCTGCACTGGCAACAAATCCACACTGTCTTTTTGCAAAAAAGGGACTCTATTAGGTTGCTTACTCCCCTATTTTGTAGGTACAGGGACTGATTTGGAGCCAGCACCCCAAAGGCTTCCTCCAAAGGGCTGCACATATGCGGCTGTGTCACCCCCATGTCACAATGCCAGCACCCGGCAACGCAGTGGTCACCAGGCCCCACGCAGGATCCAGAGGTGCAGCCTCCCGTGTCCACTGCCAGAGCTGGCCCGGGGGCAGCCCCAGCACATCTGACAGGAAGCACTTGAGGAGCTGCTGGAATCACAGGCCAGGGGCTGAGGGAAGAAAACCTTGCATGAGGCTGCTGGAGGTTCTCCGCTGCAAGACAATCTGCTGGCAGGGCCACCTTCCAAGCTCGGCTCATGGATGCAAATCCTTTTCAACTGGATAGCAGTGGCAAGACCAAGGCAATTCCTTCTTGAGGAGCACTGCACAGCTCACCATCCTCATCTCCTACAGAGCAACGCTCAGGAGCCGTAAGAGATAGGATGTCGAGGGCTTGCAAGGGCTTGCAAGGGCTTGCAGTGCTTTGGAACACCCACTGGTGTCCTACACAGGGACAGCAAGGATTCTTGCCCACAAGGTCTATCAGCTCAGAGGCAGTTGGGCACTCTGGCAAGTCCGCCAGATAGCTCCAGCTCAAGGGAGGATAGGGCTTGGGCAGCTCCTGGGAAGCATGAGCAGCCTGTGGGACAAGGAGCCAGGTCTGGCTCACATGCTCAGGGAACAGCCCATGGCCAGCACTGGGCTCAGCAAGGAACTTTTTCCCCTGGGGCACATTGGCACTGGTCCCCGGCGGATTTTTGCCTTCCTCTGCAGTTCTCAGCACGGCCCCTTGCCACCATTTCTTTGGGCCATTTGGCCTGGGAGCCGGCTGCTCATGCTCCACCATGCTGGCAGCCGCAGCTGCCACTTCTCAGCTCTCCCTGCAGCTAACACAAGCGCCTGGCAGGGACCAGAGCGCTTCTCATGCATCCCTGGCCAAGAAGCACAGCAGCCAAACAAGTTGTGGAAGGCAAAAAGTCTGCTCGTCATCGCTACATGTCACGCTTTGGAAGAGATGCCACGGTACCACTCACCTCTTCTTCCTCTTCTTCCTCTTCTTCTTCTTCTTCTTCTTCTTCTTCTTCTCTTCTTCTTCTTCTTCCTCCTCTTTTGTGCATGGTCAGTCCCACAACTCCTTGTCAAGGTTCTCCCTCTGCAGGAACCGCGGACAGCTTGGCCTCTATTCCTGCTGCTGCTCTCTGCAGCTCTGGGACTTGCCTTTGCCAGCCTGCAAGGGATCTTTTCTCATGCTAAACTGAAGAATGCCTCAGCCTACTCCTGGCTACACTTGGGCTTGAGCTAATGCTTGTGAGCCTGGGTTCTGAAACAGAGTCACAAAGGGAAAAAAAATGACATGAAATAACATAACATGAATTAATATAAAATCAAGAAAATTAATAAATTAACAACAAAATAACATAAAATTCATTGTGTTATGTGTCCTTGACATTGATTTTGGAACTGAAAACCCTCTGTCCTTTCAGGCAAACAGTCTCTTAGATATTGGACTGGCGGACAGGAGAGAAGAGAAGAGGAGAGGAGAGGAGAGGAGAGGAGAGGAGAGGAGAGGAGAGGAGAGGAGAGGAGAGGAGAGGAGAGGAGAGGAGAGGAGAGGAGAGGAGAGGAGAGCAGTTCTGCTCTGTCAGGCCTGCAGTTCTGCGTGACAAGCCCTGAGCGAGCCCTGAGGCCTCCATACATGATACTACAGGCAGTATTGCTACTGGAAGGAAGGCTCCACTGGCAACAAATCCACACTGTCTTTTTGCAAAAAAGGGACTCTATGAGGTTGCTTACTCCCCTATTTTGTAGGTACAGGGACTGATTTGGAGCCAGCACCCCAAAGGCTTCCACCAAAGGGCTGCACATATGCGGCTGTGTCACCCCCATGTCACAATGCCCGCACCCGGCAACGCAGTGGTCACCAGGCCCCACGCAGGATCCAGAGGAGCAGCCTCCCGTGTCCACTGCCAGAGCTGGCCCGGGGGCAGCCCCAGCACATCTGACAGGAAGCACTTGAGGAGCTGCTGGAATCACAGGCCAGGGGCTGAGGGAAGAAAACCTTGCATGAGGCTGCTGGAGGTTCTCCGCTGCAAGACAATCTGCTGGCAGGGCCACCTTCCAAGCTCGGCTCATGGATGCAAATCCTTTTCAACTGGATAGCAGTGGCAAGACCAAGGCAATTCCTTCTTGAGGAGCACTGCACAGCTCACCGTCCTCATCTCCTACAGAGCAACGCTCAGGAGCCGTAAGAGATAGGATGTCGAGGGCTTGCAAGGGCTTGCAAGGGCTTGCAGTGCTTTGGAACACCCACTGGTGTCCTACACAGAGACAGCAAGGATTCTTGCCCACAAGGTCTATCAGCTCAGAGGCACTTGGGCACTCTGGCAAGTCCGCCAGATAGCTCCAGCTCAAGGGAGGATAGGGCTTGGGCAGCTCCTGGGAAGCATGAGCAGCCTGTGGGACAAGGAGCCAGGTCTGGCTCACATGCTCAGGGAACAGCCCATGGCCAGCACTGGGCTCAGCAAGGAACTTTTTCCCCTGGGGCACATTGGCACTGGTCCCCGGCGGTTTTTTGCCTTCCTCTGCACTTCTCAGCACGGCCCCTTGCCACCATTTCTTTGGGCCATTTGGCCTGGGAGCCGGCTGCTCATGCTCCACCATGCTGGCAGCCGCAGCTGCCACTTCTCAGCTCTCCCTGCAGCTAACACAAGCGCCTGGCAGGGACCAGAGCGCTTCTCATGCATCCCTGCCCAAGAAGCACAGCAGCCAAACAAGTTGTGGAAGGCAAAAAGTCTGCTCGTCATCGCTACATGTCACGCTTTGGAAGAGATGCCACGGTACCACTCACCTCTTCTTCCTCTTCTTCCTCTTCTTCTTCTTCTTCTTCTTCTTCTTCTTCCTCCTCTTTTGTGCATGGTCAGTCCCACAACTCCTTGTCAAGGTTCTCCCTCTGCAGGAACCGCGGACAGCTTGGCCTCTATTCCTGCTGCTGCTCTCTGCAGCTCTGGGACTTGCCTTTGCCAGCCTGCAAGGGATCTTTTCTCATGCTAAACTGAAGAATGCCTCAGCCTACTCCTGGCTACACTTGGGCTTGAGCTAATGCTTGTGAGCCTGGGTTCTGAAACAGAGTCACAAAGGGAAAAAAAATGACATGAAATAACATAACATGAATTAACATAAAATCAAGAAAATTAATAAATTAACAATAAAATAAAATAAAATTCATTGTGTTATGTGTCCTTGACATTGATTTTGGAACTGAAAGCCCTCTGTCCTTTCAGGCAAACAGTCTCTTAGATATTGGACTGGCAGACAGGAGAGAAGAGGAGAGGAGAGGAGAGGAGAGGAGAGGAGAGGCGAGGAGAGGAGAGGAGAGGAGAGGAGAGGAGAGGAGAGGAGAGGAGAGCAGTTCTGCTCTGTCAGGCCTGCAGTTCTGCGTGACAAGCCCTGAGCGAGCCCTGAGGCCTCCATACATGATACTACAGGCAGTATTGCTACTGGAAGGAAGGCTGCACTGGCAACAAATCCACACTGTCTTTTTGCAAAAAAGGGACTCTATTAGGTTGCTTACTCCCCTATTTTGTAGGTACAGGGACTGATTTGGAGCCAGCACCCCAAAGGCTTCCTCCAAAGGGCTGCACATATGCGGCTGTGTCACCCCCATGTCACAATGCCAGCACCCGGCAATGCAGTGGTCACCAGGCCCCACGCAGGATCCAGAGGTGCAGCCTCCCGTGTCCACTGCCAGAGCTGGCCCGGGGGCAGCCCCAGCACATCTGACAGGAAGCACTTGAGGAGCTGCTGGAATCACAGGCCAGGGGCTGAGGGAAGAAAACCTTGCATGAGGCTGCTGGAGGTTCTCCGCTGCAAGACAATCTGCTGGCAGGGCCACCTTCCAAGCTCGGCTCATGGATGCAAATCCTTTTCAACTGGATAGCAGTGGCAAGACCAAGGCAATTCCTTCTTGAGGAGCACTGCACAGCTCACCATCCTCATCTCCTACAGAGCAACGCTCAGGAGCCGTAAGAGATAGGATGTCGAGGGCTTGCAAGGGCTTGCAAGGGCTTGCAGTGCTTTGGAACACCCACTGGTGTCCTACACAGAGACAGCAAGGATTCTTGCCCACAAGGTCTATCAGCTCAGAGGCACTTGGGCACTCTGGCAAGTCCGCCAGATAGCTCCAGCTCAAGGGAGGATAGGGCTTGGGCAGCTCCTGGGAAGCATGAGCAGCCTGTGGGACAAGGAGCCAGGTCTGGCTCACATGCTCAGGGAACAGCCCATGGCCAGCACTGGGCTCAGCAAGGAACTTTTTCCCCTGGGGCACATTGGCACTGGTCCCCGGCGGTTTTTTGCCTTCCTCTGCACTTCTCAGCACGGCCCCTTGCCACCATTTCTTTGGGCCATTTGGCCTGGGAGCCGGCTGCTCATGCTCCACCATGCTGGCAGCCGCAGCTGCCACTTCTCAGCTCTCCCTGCAGCTAACACAAGCGCCTGGCAGGGACCAGAGCGCTTCTCATGCATCCCTGGCCAAGAAGCACAGCAGCCAAACAAGTTGTGGAAGGCAAAAAGTCTGTTCGTCATCGCTACATGTCACGCTTTGGAAGAGATGCCACGGTACCACTCACCTCTTCTTCCTCTTCTTCCTCTTCTTCTTCTTCTTCTTCTTCTTCTTCTTCCTCCTCTTTTGTGCATGGTCAGTCCCACAACTCCTTGTCAAGGTTCTCCCTCTGCAGGAACCGCGGACAGCTTGGCCTCTATTCCTGCTGCTGCTCTCTGCAGCTCTGGGACTTGCCTTTGCCAGCCTGCAAGGGATCTTTTCTCATGCTAAACTGAAGAATGCCTCAGCCTACTCCTGGCTACACTTGGGCTTGAGCTAATGCTTGTGAGCCTGGGTTCTGAAACAGAGTCACAAAGGGAAAAAAAATGACATGAAATAACATAACATGAATTAACATAAAATCAAGAAAATAAATAAATTAACAACAAAATAAAATAAAATTCATTGTGTTATGTGTCCTTGACATTGATTTTGGAACTGAAAGCCCTCTGTCCTTTCAGGCAAACAGTCTCTTAGATATTGGACTGGCAGACAGGAGAGAAGAGGAGAGGAGAGGAGAGGAGAGGAGAGGAGAGGAGAGGAGAGGAGAGGACAGGAGAGGACAGGAGAGGAGAGGAGAGGAGAGGAGAGGCGAAGAGAGGAGAGGAGAGGAGAGGACAGGAGAGGAGAGGAGAGGAGAGCAGTTCTGCTCTGTCAGGCCTGCAGTTCTGCGTGACAAGCCCTGAGCGAGCCCTGAGGCCTCCATACATGATACTACAGGCAGTATTGCTACTGGAAGGAAGGCTGCACTGGCAACAAATCCACACTGTCTTTTTGCAAAAAAGGGACTCTATTAGGTTGCTTACTCCCCTATTTTGTAGGTACAGGGACTGATTTGGAGCCAGCACCCCAAAGGCTTCCTCCAAAGGGCTGCACATATGCGGCTGTGTCACCCCCATGTCACAATGCCAGCACCCGGCAACGCAGTGGTCACCAGGCCCCACGCAGGATCCAGAGGT
Organism: Caloenas nicobarica; assembly: GCF_036013445.1. Lineage (NCBI taxonomy): Eukaryota > Metazoa > Chordata > Aves > Columbiformes > Columbidae > Caloenas > Caloenas nicobarica. The sequence goes on from NC_088259.1 coordinate 317,342, forward strand.
GCAGCCTCCCGTGTCCACTGCCAGAGCTGGCCCGGGGGCAGCCCCAGCACATCTGACAGGAAGCACTTGAGGAGCTGCTGGAATCACAGGCCAGGGGCTGAGGGAAGAAAACCTTGCATGAGGCTGCTGGAGGTTCTCCGCTGCAAGACAATCTGCTGGCAGGGCCACCTTCCAAGCTCGGCTCATGGATGCAAATCCTTTTCAACTGGATAGCAGTGGCAAGACCAAGGCAATTCCTTCTTGAGGAGCACTGCACAGCTCACCATCCTCATCTCCTACAGAGCAACGCTCAGGAGCCGTAAGAGATAGGATGTCGAGGGCTTGCAAGGGCTTGCAAGGGCTTGCAGTGCTTTGGAACACCCACTGGTGTCCTACACAGGGACAGCAAGGATTCTTGCCCACAAGGTCTATCAGCTCAGAGGCAGTTGGGCACTCTGGCAAGTCCGCCAGATAGCTCCAGCTCAAGGGAGGATAGGGCTTGGGCAGCTCCTGGGAAGCATGAGCAGCCTGTGGGACAAGGAGCCAGGTCTGGCTCACATGCTCAGGGAACAGCCCATGGCCAGCACTGGGCTCAGCAAGGAACTTTTTCCCCTGGGGCACATTGGCACTGGTCCCCGGCGGATTTTTGCCTTCCTCTGCAGTTCTCAGCACGGCCCCTTGCCACCATTTCTTTGGGCCATTTGGCCTGGGAGCCGGCTGCTCATGCTCCACCATGCTGGCAGCCGCAGCTGCCACTTCTCAGCTCTCCCTGCAGCTAACACAAGCGCCTGGCAGGGACCAGAGCGCTTCTCATGCATCCCTGGCCAAGAAGCACAGCAGCCAAACAAGTTGTGGAAGGCAAAAAGTCTGCTCGTCATCGCTACATGTCACGCTTTGGAAGAGATGCCACGGTACCACTCACCTCTTCTTCCTCTTCTTCCTCTTCTTCTTCTTCTTCTTCTTCTTCTTCTTCCTCTTCTTCTTCTTCTTCCTCCTCTTTTGTGCATGGTCAGTCCCACAACTCCTTGTCAAGGTTCTCCCTCTGCAGGAACCGCGGACAGCTTGGCCTCTATTCCTGCTGCTGCTCTCTGCAGCTCTGGGACTTGCCTTTGCCAGCCTGCAAGGGATCTTTTCTCATGCTAAACTGAAGAATGCCTCAGCCTACTCCTGGCTACACTTGGGCTTGAGCTAATGCTTGTGAGCCTGGGTTCTGAAACAGAGTCACAAAGGGAAAAAAAATGACATGAAATAACATAACATGAATTAATATAAAATCAAGAAAATTAATAAATTAACAACAAAATAACATAAAATTCATTGTGTTATGTGTCATTGACATTGATTTTGGAACTGAAAACCCTCTGTCCTTTCAGGCAAACAGTCTCTTAGATATTGGACTGGCGGACAGGAGAGAAGAGAAGAGGAGAGGAGAGGAGAGGAGAGGAGAGGAGAGGAGAGGAGAGGAGAGGAGAGGAGAGGAGAGGAGAGGAGAGGAGAGGAGAGCAGTTCTGCTCTGTCAGGCCTGCAGTTCTGCGTGACAAGCCCTGAGCGAGCCCTGAGGCCTCCATACATGATACTACAGGCAGTATTGCTACTGGAAGGAAGGCTCCACTGGCAACAAATCCACACTGTCTTTTTGCAAAAAAGGGACTCTATGAGGTTGCTTACTCCCCTATTTTGTAGGTACAGGGACTGATTTGGAGCCAGCACCCCAAAGGCTTCCACCAAAGGGCTGCACATATGCGGCTGTGTCACCCCCATGTCACAATGCCCGCACCCGGCAACGCAGTGGTCACCAGGCCCCACGCAGGATCCAGAGGAGCAGCCTCCCGTGTCCACTGCCAGAGCTGGCCCGGGGGCAGCCCCAGCACATCTGACAGGAAGCACTTGAGGAGCTGCTGGAATCACAGGCCAGGGGCTGAGGGAAGAAAACCTTGCATGAGGCTGCTGGAGGTTCTCCGCTGCAAGACAATCTGCTGGCAGGGCCACCTTCCAAGCTCGGCTCATGGATGCAAATCCTTTTCAACTGGATAGCAGTGGCAAGACCAAGGCAATTCCTTCTTGAGGAGCACTGCACAGCTCACCGTCCTCATCTCCTACAGAGCAACGCTCAGGAGCCGTAAGAGATAGGATGTCGAGGGCTTGCAAGGGCTTGCAAGGGCTTGCAGTGCTTTGGAACACCCACTGGTGTCCTACACAGAGACAGCAAGGATTCTTGCCCACAAGGTCTATCAGCTCAGAGGCAGTTGGGCACTCTGGCAAGTCCGCCAGATAGCTCCAGCTCAAGGGAGGATAGGGCTTGGGCAGCTCCTGGGAAGCATGAGCAGCCTGTGGGACAAGGAGCCAGGTCTGGCTCACATGCTCAGGGAACAGCCCATGGCCAGCACTGGGCTCAGCAAGGAACTTTTTCCCCTGGGGCACATTGGCACTGGTCCCCGGCGGTTTTTTGCCTTCCTCTGCACTTCTCAGCACGGCCCCTTGCCACCATTTCTTTGGGCCATTTGGCCTGGGAGCCGGCTGCTCATGCTCCACCATGCTGGCAGCCGCAGCTGCCACTTCTCAGCTCTCCCTGCAGCTAACACAAGCGCCTGGCAGGGACCAGAGCGCTTCTCATGCATCCCTGGCCAAGAAGCACAGCAGCCAAACAAGTTGTGGAAGGCAAAAAGTCTGCTCGTCATCGCTACATGTCACGCTTTGGAAGAGATGCCACGGTACCACTCACCTCTTCTTCCTCTTCTTCCTCTTCTTCTTCTTCTTCTTCTTCTTCTTCTTCCTCCTCTTTTGTGCATGGTCAGTCCCACAACTCCTTGTCAAGGTTCTCCCTCTGCAGGAACCGCGGACAGCTTGGCCTCTATTCCTGCTGCTGCTCTCTGCAGCTCTGGGACTTGCCTTTGCCAGCCTGCAAGGGATCTTTTCTCATGCTAAACTGAAGAATGCCTCAGCCTACTCCTGGCTACACTTGGGCTTGAGCTAATGCTTGTGAGCCTGGGTTCTGAAACAGAGTCACAAAGGGAAAAAAAATGACATGAAATAACATAACATGAATTAACATAAAATCAAGAAAATTAATAAATTAACAATAAAATAAAATAAAATTCATTGTGTTATGTGTCCTTGACATTGATTTTGGAACTGAAAGCCCTCTGTCCTTTCAGGCAAACAGTCTCTTAGATATTGGACTGGCAGACAGGAGAGAAGAGGAGAGGAGAGGAGAGGAGAGGAGAGGAGAGGCGAGGAGAGGAGAGGAGAGGAGAGGACAGGAGAGGAGAGGAGAGGAGAGCAGTTCTGCTCTGTCAGGCCTGCAGTTCTGCGTGACAAGCCCTGAGCGAGCCCTGAGGCCTCCATACATGATACTACAGGCAGTATTGCTACTGGAAGGAAGGCTGCACTGGCAACAAATCCACACTGTCTTTTTGCAAAAAAGGGACTCTATTAGGTTGCTTACTCCCCTATTTTGTAGGTACAGGGACTGATTTGGAGCCAGCACCCCAAAGGCTTCCTCCAAAGGGCTGCACATATGCGGCTGTGTCACCCCCATGTCACAATGCCAGCACCCGGCAATGCAGTGGTCACCAGGCCCCACGCAGGATCCAGAGGTGCAGCCTCCCGTGTCCACTGCCAGAGCTGGCCCGGGGGCAGCCCCAGCACATCTGACAGGAAGCACTTGAGGAGCTGCTGGAATCACAGGCCAGGGGCTGAGGGAAGAAAACCTTGCATGAGGCTGCTGGAGGTTCTCCGCTGCAAGACAATCTGCTGGCAGGGCCACCTTCCAAGCTCGGCTCATGGATGCAAATCCTTTTCAACTGGATAGCAGTGGCAAGACCAAGGCAATTCCTTCTTGAGGAGCACTGCACAGCTCACCATCCTCATCTCCTACAGAGCAACGCTCAGGAGCCGTAAGAGATAGGATGTCGAGGGCTTGCAAGGGCTTGCAAGGGCTTGCAGTGCTTTGGAACACCCACTGGTGTCCTACACAGGGACAGCAAGGATTCTTGCCCACAAGGTCTATCAGCTCAGAGGCACTTGGGCACTCTGGCAAGTCCGCCAGATAGCTCCAGCTCAAGGGAGGATAGGGCTTGGGCAGCTCCTGGGAAGCATGAGCAGCCTGTGGGACAAGGAGCCAGGTCTGGCTCACATGCTCAGGGAACAGCCCATGGCCAGCACTGGGCTCAGCAAGGAACTTTTTCCCCTGGGGCACATTGGCACTGGTCCCCGGCGGATTTTTGCCTTCCTCTGCAGTTCTCAGCACGGCCCCTTGCCACCATTTCTTTGGGCCATTTGGCCTGGGAGCCGGCTGCTCATGCTCCACCATGCTGGCAGCCGCAGCTGCCACTTCTCAGCTCTCCCTGCAGCTAACACAAGCGCCTGGCAGGGACCAGAGCGCTTCTCATGCATCCCTGGCCAAGAAGCACAGCAGCCAAACAAGTTGTGGAAGGCAAAAAGTCTGCTCGTCATCGCTACATGTCACGCTTTGGAAGAGATGCCACGGTACCACTCACCTCTTCTTCCTCTTCTTCCTCTTCTTCTTCTTCTTCTTCTTCTTCTTCTTCTTCTTCTTCTTCTTCTTCTTCTTCTTCCTCCTCTTTTGTGCATGGTCAGTCCCACAACTCCTTGTCAAGGTTCTCCCTCTGCAGGAACCGCGGACAGCTTGGCCTCTATTCCTGCTGCTGCTCTCTGCAGCTCTGGGACTTGCCTTTGCCAGCCTGCAAGGGATCTTTTCTCATGCTAAACTGAAGAATGCCTCAGCCTACTCCTGGCTACACTTGGGCTTGAGCTAATGCTTGTGAGCCTGGGTTCTGAAACAGAGTCACAAAGGGAAAAAAAATGACATGAAATAACATAACATGAATTAACATAAAATCAAGAAAATTAATGAATTAACAACAAAATAACATAAAATTCATTGTGTTATGTGTCCTTGACATTGATTTTGGAACTGAAAACCCTCTGTCCTTTCAGGCAAACAGTCTCTTAGATATTGGACTGGCGGACAGGAGAGAAGAGAAGAGGAGAGGAGAGGAGAGGAGAGGAGAGGAGAGGAGAGGAGAGGAGAGGAGAGGAGAGCAGTTCTGCTCTGTCCGGCCTGCAGTTCTGCGTGACAAGCCCTGAGCGAGCCCTGAGGCCTCCATACATGATACTACAGGCAGTATTGCTACTGGAAGGAAGGCTGCACTGGCAACAAATCCACACTGTCTTTTTGCAAAAAAGGGACTCTATTAGGTTGCTTACTCCCCTATTTTGTAGGTACAGGGACTGATTTGGAGCCAGCACCCCAAAGGCTTCCTCCAAAGGGCTGCACATATGCGGCTGTGTCATCCCCATGTCACAATGCCAGCACCCGGCGACGCAGTGGTCACCAGGCCCCACGCAGGATCCAGAGGAGCAGCCTCCCGTGTCCACTGCCAGAGCTGGCCCGGGGGCAGCCCCAGCACATCTGACAGGAAGCACTTGAGGAGCTGCTGGAATCACAGGCCAGGGGCTGAGGGAAGAAAACCTTGCATGAGGCTGCTGGAGGCTCTCCGCTGCAAGACAATCTGCTGGCAGGGCCACCTTCCAAGCTCGGCTCATGGATGCAAATCCTTTTCAACTGGATAGCAGTGGCAAGACCAAGGCAATTCCTTCTTGAGGAGCACTGCACAGCTCACCATCCTCATCTCCTACAGAGCAACGCTCAGGAGCCGTAAGAGATAGGATGTCGAGGGCTTGCAAGGGCTTGCAAGGGCTTGCAGTGCTTTGGAACACCCACTGGTGTCCTACACAGGGACAGCAAGGATTCTTGCCCACAAGGTCTATCAGCTCAGAGGCACTTGGGCACTCTGGCAAGTCCGCCAGATAGCTCCAGCTCAAGGGAGGATAGGGCTTGGGCAGCTCCTGGGAAGCATGAGCAGCCTGTGGGACAAGGAGCCAGGTCTGGCTCACATGCTCAGGGAACAGCCCATGGCCAGCACTGGGCTCAGCAAGGAACTTTTTCCCCTGGGGCACATTGGCACTGGTCCCCGGCGGTTTTTTGCCTTCCTCTGCAGTTCTCAGCACGGCCCCTTGCCACCATTTCTTTGGGCCATTTGGCCTGGGAGCCGGCTGCTCATGCTCCACCATGCTGGCAGCCGCAGCTGCCACTTCTCAGCTCTCCCTGCAGCTAACACAAGCGCCTGGCAGGGACCAGAGCGCTTCTCATGCATCCCTGGACAAGAAGCACAGCAGCCAAACAAGTTGTGGAAGGCAAAAAGTCTGCTCGTCATCGCTACATGTCACGCTTTGGAAGAGATGCCACGGTACCACTCACCTCTTCTTCCTCTTCTTCCTCTTCTTCTTCTTCTTCTTCTTCTTCTTCTTCTTCTTCTTCTTCTTCTTCTTCCTCCTCTTTTGTGCATGGTCAGTCCCACAACTCCTTGTCAAGGTTCTCCCTCTGCAGGAACCGCGGACAGCTTGGCCTCTATTCCTGCTGCTGCTCTCTGCAGCTCTGGGACTTGCCTTTGCCAGCCTGCAAGGGATCTTTTCTCATGCTAAACTGAAGAATGCCTCAGCCTACTCCTGGCTACACTTGGGCTTGAGCTAATGCTTGTGAGCCTGGGTTCTGAAACAGAGTCACAAAGGGAAAAAAAATGACATGAAATAACATAACATGAATTAACATAAAATCAAGAAAATTAATGAATTAACAACAAAATAACATAAAATTCATTGTGTTATGTGTCCTTGACATTGATTTTGGAACTGAAAACCCTCTGTCCTTTCAGGCAAACAGTCTCTTAGATATTGGACTGGCGGACAGGAGAGAAGAGAAGAGGAGAGGAGAGGAGAGGAGAGGAGAGGAGAGGAGAGGAGAGGAGAGGAGAGGAGAGCAGTTCTGCTCTGTCCGGCCTGCAGTTCTGCGTGACAAGCCCTGAGCGAGCCCTGAGGCCTCCATACATGATACTACAGGCAGTATTGCTACTGGAAGGAAGGCTGCACTGGCAACAAATCCACACTGTCTTTTTGCAAAAAAGGGACTCTATTAGGTTGCTTACTCCCCTATTTTGTAGGTACAGGGACTGATTTGGAGCCAGCACCCCAAAGGCTTCCTCCAAAGGGCTGCACATATGCGGCTGTGTCATCCCCATGTCACAATGCCAGCACCCGGCGACGCAGTGGTCACCAGGCCCCACGCAGGATCCAGAGGAGCAGCCTCCCGTGTCCACTGCCAGAGCTGGCCCGGGGGCAGCCCCAGCACATCTGACAGGAAGCACTTGAGGAGCTGCTGGAATCACAGGCCAGGGGCTGAGGGAAGAAAACCTTGCATGAGGCTGCTGGAGGCTCTCCGCTGCAAGACAATCTGCTGGCAGGGCCACCTTCCAAGCTCGGCTCATGGATGCAAATCCTTTTCAACTGGATAGCAGTGGCAAGACCAAGGCAATTCCTTCTTGAGGAGCACTGCACAGCTCACCATCCTCATCTCCTACAGAGCAACGCTCAGGAGCCGTAAGAGATAGGATGTCGAGGGCTTGCAAGGGCTTGCAAGGGCTTGCAGTGCTTTGGAACACCCACTGGTGTCCTACACAGGGACAGCAAGGATTCTTGCCCACAACGTCTATCAGCTCAGAGGCACTTGGGCACTCTGGCAAGTCCGCCAGATAGCTCCAGCTCAAGGGAGGATAGGGCTTGGGCAGCTCCTGGGAAGCATGAGCAGCCTGTGGGACAAGGAGCCAGGTCTGGCTCACATGCTCAGGGAACAGCCCATGGCCAGCACTGGGCTCAGCAAGGAACTTTTTCCCCTGGGGCACATTGGCACTGGTCCCCGGCGGTTTTTTGCCTTCCTCTGCAGTTCTCAGCACGGCCCCTTGCCACCATTTCTTTGGGCCATTTGGCCTGGGAGCCGGCTGCTCATGCTCCACCATGCTGGCAGCCGCAGCTGCCACTTCTCAGCTCTCCCTGCAGCTAACACAAGCGCCTGGCAGGGACCAGAGCGCTTCTCATGCATCCCTGCCCAAGAAGCACAGCAGCCAAACAAGTTGTGGAAGGCAAAAAGTCTGCTCGTCATCGCTACATGTCACGCTTTGGAAGAGATGCCACGGTACCACTCACCTCTTCTTCCTCTTCTTCCTCTTCTTCTTCTTCTTCTTCTTCTTCTTCTTCTTCTTCTTCTTCTTCCTCCTCTTTTGTGCATGGTCAGTCCCACAACTCCTTGTCAAGGTTCTCCCTCTGCAGGAACCGCGGACAGCTTGGCCTCTATTCCTGCTGCTGCTCTCTGCAGCTCTGGGACTTGCCTTTGCCAGCCTGCAAGGGATCTTTTCTCATGCTAAACTGAAGAATGCCTCAGCCTACTCCTGGCTACACTTGGGCTTGAGCTAATGCTTGTGAGCCTGGGTTCTGAAACAGAGTCACAAAGGGAAAAAAAATGACATGAAATAACATAACATGAATTAACATAAAATCAAGAAAATTAATGAATTAACAACAAAATAACATAAAATTCATTGTGTTATGTGTCCTTGACATTGATTTTGGAACTGAAAACCCTCTGTCCTTTCAGGCAAACAGTCTCTTAGATATTGGACTGGCGGACAGGAGAGAAGAGAACAGGAGAGGAGAGGAGAGGAGAGGAGAGGAGAGGAGAGGAGAGGAGAGGAGAGGAGAGGAGAGGAGAGCAGTTCTGCTCTGTCAGGCCTGCAGTTCTGCGTGACAAGCCCTGAGCGAGCCCTGAGGCCTCCATACATGATACTACAGGCAGTATTGCTACTGGAAGGAAGGCTGCACTGGCAACAAATCCACACTGTCTTTTTGCAAAAAAGGGACTCTATTAGGTTGCTTACTCCCCTATTTTGTAGGTACAGGGACTGATTTGGAGCCAGCACCCCAAAGGCTTCCTCCAAAGGGCTGCACATATGCGGCTGTGTCATCCCCATGTCACAATGCCAGCACCCGGCGACGCAGTGGTCACCAGGCCCCACGCAGGATCCAGAGGAGCAGCCTCCCGTGTCCACTGCCAGAGCTGGCCCGGGGGCAGCCCCAGCACATCTGACAGGAAGCACTTGAGGAGCTGCTGGAATCACAGGCCAGGGGCTGAGGGAAGAAAACCTTGCATGAGGCTGCTGGAGGCTCTCCGCTGCAAGACAATCTGCTGGCAGGGCCACCTTCCAAGCTCGGCTCATGGATGCAAATCCTTTTCAACTGGATAGCAGTGGCAAGACCAAGGCAATTCCTTCTTGAGGAGCACTGCACAGCTCACCATCCTCATCTCCTACAGAGCAACGCTCAGGAGCCGTAAGAGATAGGATGTCGAGGGCTTGCAAGGGCTTGCAAGGGCTTGCAGTGCTTTGGAACACCCACTGGTGTCCTACACAGGGACAGCAAGGATTCTTGCCCACAACGTCTATCAGCTCAGAGGCACTTGGGCACTCTGGCAAGTCCGCCAGATAGCTCCAGCTCAAGGGAGGATAGGGCTTGGGCAGCTCCTGGGAAGCATGAGCAGCCTGTGGGACAAGGAGCCAGGTCTGGCTCACATGCTCAGGGAACAGCCCATGGCCAGCACTGGGCTCAGCAAGGAACTTTTTCCCCTGGGGCACATTGGCACTGGTCCCCGGCGGTTTTTTGCCTTCCTCTGCAGTTCTCAGCACGGCCCCTTGCCACCATTTCTTTGGGCCATTTGGCCTGGGAGCCGGCTGCTCATGCTCCACCATACTGGCAGCCGCAGCTGCCACTTCTCAGCTCTCCCTGCAGCTAACACAAGCGCCTGGCAGGGACCAGAGCGCTTCTCATGCATCCCTGCCCAAGAAGCACAGCAGCCAAACAAGTTGTGGAAGGCAAAAAGTCTGCTCGTCATCGCTACATGTCACGCTTTGGAAGAGATGCCACGGTACCACTCACCTCTTCTTCCTCTTCTTCCTCTTCTTCTTCTTCTTCTTCTTCTTCTTCTTCCTCCTCTTTTGTGCATGGTCAGTCCCACAACTCCTTGTCAAGGTTCTCCCTCTGCAGGAACCGCGGACAGCTTGGCCTCTATTCCTGCTGCTGCTCTCTGCAGCTCTGGGACTTGCCTTTGCCAGCCTGCAAGGGATCTTTTCTCATGCTAAACTGAAGAATGCCTCAGCCTACTCCTGGCTACACTTGGGCTTGAGCTAATGCTTGTGAGCCTGGGTTCTGAAACAGAGTCACAAAGGTGAAAAAAATGACATGAAATAACATAACATGAATTAACATAAAATCAAGAAAATTAATAAATTAACAACAAAATAAAATAAAATTCATTGTGTTATGTGTCCTTGACATTGATTTTGGAACTGAAAGCCCTCTGTCCTTTCAGGCAAACAGTCTCTTAGATATTGGACTGGCGGACAGGAGAGGAGAGGAGAGGAGAGGAGAGGAGAGGAGAGGAGAGGAGAGGAGAGGAGAGCAGTTCTGCTCTGTCTGGCCTGCAGTTCTGCGTGACAAGCCCTGAGCGAGCCCTGAGGCCTCCATACATGATACTACAGGCAGTATTGCTACTGGAAGGAAGGCTGCACTGGCAACAAATCCACACTGTCTTTTTGCACAAAAGGGACTCTATTAGGTTGCTTACTCCCCTATTTTGTAGGTACAGGGACTGATTTGGAGCCAGCACCCCAAAGGCTTCCTCCAAAGGGCTGCACATATGCGGCTGTGTCACCCCCATGTCACAATGCCAGCACCCGGCAACGCAGTGGTCACCAGGCCCCACGCAGGATCCAGAGGAGCAGCCTCCCGTGTCCACTGCCAGAGCTGGCCCGGGGGCAGCCCCAGCACATCTGACAGGAAGCACTTGAGGAGCTGCTGGAATCACAGGCCAGGGGCTGAGGGAAGAAAACCTTGCATGAGGCTGCTGGAGGTTCTCCGCTGCAAGACAATCTGCTGGCAGGGCCACCTTCCAAGCTCGGCTCATGGATGCAAATCGTTTTCAACTGGATAGCAGTGGCAAGACCAAGGCAATTCCTTCTTGAGGAGCACTGCACAGCTCACCGTCCTCATCTCCTACAGAGCAACGCTCAGGAGCCGTAAGAGATAGGATGTCGAGGGCTTGCAAGGGCTTGCAAGGGCTTGCAGTGCTTTGGAACACCCACTGGTGTCCTACACAGAGACAGCAAGGATTCTTGCCCACAAGGTCTATCAGCTCAGAGGCACTTGGGCACTCTGGCAAGTCCGCCAGATAGCTCCAGCTCAAGGGAGGATAGGGCTTGGGCAGCTCCTGGGAAGCATGAGCAGCCTGTGGGACAAGGAGCCAGGTCTGGCTCACATGCTCAGGGAACAGCCCATGGCCAGCACTGGGCTCAGCAAGGAACTTTTTCCCCTGGGGCACATTGGCACTGGTCCCCGGCGGTTTTTTGCCTTCCTCTGCAGTTCTCAGCACGGCCCCTTGCCACCATTTCTTTGGGCCATTTGGCCTGGGAGCCGGCTGCTCATGCTCCACCATGCTGGCAGCCGCAGCTGCCACTTCTCAGCTCTCCCTGCAGCTAACACAAGCGCCTGGCAGGGACCGGAGCGCTTCTCATGCATCCCTGGCCAAGAAGCACAGCAGCCAAACAAGTTGTGGAAGGCAAAAAGTCTGCTCGTCATCGCTACATGTCACGCTTTGGAAGAGATGCCACAGTACCACTCACCTCTTCTTCCTCTTCTTCCTCTTCTTCCTCTTCTTCCTCTTCTTCTTCTTCTTCCTCCTCTTTTGTGCATGGTCAGTCCCACAACTCCTTGTCAAGGTTCTCCCTCTGCAGGAACCGCGGACAGCTTGGCCTCTATTCCTGCTGCTGCTCTCTGCAGCTCTGGGACTTGCCTTTGCCAGCCTGCAAGGGATCTTTTCTCATGCTAAACTGAAGAATGCCTCAGCCTACTCCTGGCTACACTTGGGCTTGAGCTAATGCTTGTGAGCCTGGGTTCTGAAACAGAGTCACAAAGGTGAAAAAAATGACATGAAATAACATAACATGAATTAACATAAAATCAAGAAAATTAATAAATTAACAACAAAATAAAATAAAATTCATTGTGTTATGTGTCATTGACATTGATTTTGGAACTGAAAGCCCTCTGTCCTTTCAGGCAAACAGTCTCTTAGATATTGGATTGGCAGACAGGAGAGAAGAGGAGAGGAGAGGAGAGGAGAGGAGAGGAGAGGAGAGGAGAGGAGAGGAGAGGAGAGGAGAGGAGAGGAGAGGAGAGGAGAGGAGAGGAGAGGAGAGGAGAGGAGAGGAGAGGAGAGGAGAGGAGAGGAGAGGAGAGGAGAGCAGTTCTGCTCTGTCAGGCCTGCAGTTCTGCGTGACAAGCCCTGAGCGAGCCCTGAGGCCTCCATACATGATACTACAGGCAGTATTGCTACTGGAAGGAAGGCTGCACTGGCAACAAATCCACACTGTCTTTTTGCAAAAAAGGGAGTCTATTAGGTTGCTTACTCCCCTATTTTGTAGGTACAGGGACTGATTTGGAGCCAGCACCCCAAAGGCTTCCTCCAAAGGGCTGCACATATGTGGCTGTGTCACCCCCATGTCACAATGCCAGCACCTGGCAACGCAGTGGTCACCAGGCCCCACGCAGGATCCAGAGGAGCAGCCTCCCGTGTCCACTGCCAGAGCTGGCCCGGGGGCAGCCCCAGCACATCTGACAGGAAGCACTTGAGGAGCTGCTGGAATCACAGGCCAGGGGCTGAGGGAAGAAAACCTTGCAGGAGGCTGCTGGAGGTTCTCCGCTGCAAGACAATCTGCTGGCAAGGCCACCTTCCAAGCTCGGCTCATGGATGCAAATCCTTTTCAACTGGATAGCAGTGGCAAGACCAAGGCAATTCCTTCTTGAGGAGCACTGCACAGCTCACCATCCTCATCTCCTACAGAGCAACGCTCAGGAGCCGTAAGAGATAGGATGTCGAGGGCTTGCAAGGGCTTGCAAGGGCTTGCAGTGCTTTGGAACACCCACTGGTGTCCTACACAGGGACAGCAAGGATTCTTGCCCACAAGGTCTATCAGCTCAGAGGCACTTGGGCACTCTGGCAAGTCCGCCAGATAGCTCCAGCTCAAGGGAGGATAGGGCTTGGGCAGCTCCTGGGAAGCATGAGCAGCCTGTGGGACAAGGAGTCAGGTCTGGCTCACATGCTCAGGGAACAGCCCATGGCCAGCACTGGGCTCAGCAAGGAACTTTTTCCCCTGGGGCACATTGGCACTGGTCCCCGGCGGTTTTTTGCCTTCCTCTGCAGTTCTCAGCACGGCCCCTTGCCACCATTTCTTTGGGCCATTTGGCCTGGGAGCCGGCTGCTCATGCTCCACCATGCTGGCAGCCGCAGCTGCCACTTCTCAGCTCTCCCTGCAGCTAACACAAGCGCCTGGCAGGGACCAGAGCACTTCTCATGCATCCCTGGCCAGGAGGCACAGCAGCCAAACAAGTTGTGGAAGGCAAAAAGTCTGCTCGTCATCGCTACATGTCACGCTTTGGAAGAGATGCCACGGTACCACTCACCTCTTCTTCCTCTTCTTCCTCTTCTTCCTCTTCTTCTTCTTCTTCTTCTTCTTCTTCTTCCTCCTCTTTTGTGCATGGTCAGTCCCACAACTCCTTGTCAAGGTTCTCCCTCTGCAGGAACCGCGGACAGCTTGGCCTCTATTCCTGCTGCTGCTCTCTGCAGCTCTGGGACTTGCCTTTGCCAGCCTGCAAGGGATCTTTTCTCATGCTAAACTGAAGAATGCCTCAGCCTACTCCTGGCTACACTTGGGCTTGAGCTAATGCTTGTGAGCCTGGGTTCTGAAACAGAGTCACAAAGGGAAAAAAAATGACATGAAATAACATAACATGAATTAACATAAAATCAAGAAAATTAATAAATTAACAACAAAATAAAATAAAATTCATTGTGTTATGTGTCCTTGACATTGATTTTGGAACTGAAAGCCCTCTGTCCTTTCAGGCAAACAGTCTCTTAGATATTGGACTGGCGGACAGGAGAGAAGAGGAGAGGAGAGGAGAGGAGAGGAGAGGAGAGGAGAGGAGAGGAGAGGAGAGGAGAGGAGAGCAGTTCTGCTCTGTCCGGCCTGCAGTTCTGCGTGACAAGCCCTGAGCGAGCCCTGAGGCCTCCATACATGATACTACAGGCAGTATTGCTACTGGAAGGAAGGCTGCACTGGCAACAAATCCACACTGTCTTTTTGCACAAAAGGGACTCTATTAGGTTGCTTACTCCCCTATTTTGTAGGTACAGGGACTGATTTGGAGCCAGCACCCCAAAGGCTTCCTCCAAAGGGCTGCACATATGCGGCTGTGTCACCCCCATGTCACAATGCCAGCACCCGGCAACGCAGTGGTCACCAGGCCCCACGCAGGATCCAGAGGAGCAGCCTCCCGTGTCCACTGCCAGAGCTGGCCCGGGGGCAGCCCCAGCACATCTGACAGGAAGCACTTGAGGAGCTGCTGGAATCACAGGCCAGGGGCTGAGGGAAGAAAACCTTGCATGAGGCTGCTGGAGGCTCTCCGCTGCAAGACAATCTGCTGGCAGGGCCACCTTCCAAGCTCGGCTCATGGATGCAAATCCTTTTCAACTGGATAGCAGTGGCAAGACCAAGGCAATTCCTTCTTGAGGAGCACTGCACAGCTCACCATCCTCATCTCCTACAGAGCAACGCTCAGGAGCCGTAAGAGATAGGATGTCGAGGGCTTGCAAGGGCTTGCAAGGGCTTGCAGTGCTTTGGAACACCCACTGGTGTCCTACACAGGGACAGCAAGGATTCTTGCCCACAAGGTCTATCAGCTCAGAGGCACTTGGGCACTCTGGCAAGTCCGCCAGATAGCTCCAGCTCAAGGGAGGATAGGGCTTGGGCAGCTCCTGGCAAGCAGGAGCAGCCTGTGGGACAAGGAGCCAGGTCTGGCTCACATGCTCAGGGAACAGCCCATGGCCAGCACTGGGCTCAGCAAGGAACTTTTTCCCCTGGGGCACATTGGCACTGGTCCCCGGCGGTTTTTTGCCTTCCTCTGCAGTTCTCAGCACGGCCCCTTGCCACCATTTCTTTGGGCCATTTGGCCTGGGAGCCGGCTGCTCATGCTCCACCATGCTGGCAGCCGCAGCTGCCACTTCTCAGCTCTCCCTGCAGCTAACACAAGCGCCTGGCAGGGACCAGAGCGCTTCTCATGCATCCCTGGCCAAGAAGCACAGCAGCCAAACAAGTTGTGGAAGGCAAAAAGTCTGCTCGTCATCGCTACATGTCACGCTTTGGAAGAGATGCCACGGTACCACTCACCTCTTCTTCCTCTTCTTCCTCTTCTTCTTCTTCTTCTTCTTCTTCTTCTTCTTCTTCTTCTTCTTCTTCTTCCTCCTCTTTTGTGCATGGTCAGTCCCACAACTCCTTGTCAAGGTTCTCCCTCTGCAGGAACCGCGGACAGCTTGGCCTCTATTCCTGCTGCTGCTCTCTGCAGCTCTGGGACTTGCCTTTGCCAGCCTGCAAGGGATCTTTTCTCATGCTAAACTGAAGAATGCCTCAGCCTACTCCTGGCTACACTTGGGCTTGAGCTAATGCTTGTGAGCCTGGGTTCTGAAACAGAGTCACAAAGGGAAAAAAAATGACATGAAATAACATAACATGAATTAACATAAAATCAAGAAAATTAATGAATTAACAACAAAATAACATAAAATTCATTGTGTTATGTGTCCTTGACATTGATTTTGGAACTGAAAACCCTCTGTCCTTTCAGGCAAACAGTCTCTTAGATATTGGACTGGCGGACAGGAGAGAAGAGAAGAGGAGAGGAGAGGAGAGGAGAGGAGAGGAGAGGAGAGGAGAGGAGAGGAGAGCAGTTCTGCTCTGTCCGGCCTGCAGTTCTGCGTGACAAGCCCTGAGCGAGCCCTGAGGCCTCCATACATGATACTACAGGCAGTATTGCTACTGGAAGGAAGGCTGCACTGGCAACAAATCCACACTGTCTTTTTGCAAAAAAGGGACTCTATTAGGTTGCTTACTCCCCTATTTTGTAGGTACAGGTACTGATTTGGAGCCAGCACCCCAAAGGCTTCCTCCAAAGGGCTGCACATATGCGGCTGTGTCATCCCCATGTCACAATGCCAGCACCCGGCGACGCAGTGGTCACCAGGCCCCACGCAGGATCCAGAGGAGCAGCCTCCCGTGTCCACTGCCAGAGCTGGCCCGGGGGCAGCCCCAGCACATCTGACAGGAAGCACTTGAGGAGCTGCTGGAATCACAGGCCAGGGGCTGAGGGAAGAAAACCTTGCATGAGGCTGCTGGAGGCTCTCCGCTGCAAGACAATCTGCTGGCAGGGCCACCTTCCAAGCTCGGCTCATGGATGCAAATCCTTTTCAACTGGATAGCAGTGGCAAGACCAAGGCAATTCCTTCTTGAGGAGCACTGCACAGCTCACCATCCTCATCTCCTACAGAGCAACGCTCAGGAGCCGTAAGAGATAGGATGTCGAGGGCTTGCAAGGGCTTGCAAGGGCTTGCAGTGCTTTGGAACACCCACTGGTGTCCTACACAGGGACAGCAAGGATTCTTGCCCACAAGGTCTATCAGCTCAGAGGCACTTGGGCACTCTGGCAAGTCCGCCAGATAGCTCCAGCTCAAGGGAGGATAGGGCTTGGGCAGCTCCTGGGAAGCATGAGCAGCCTGTGGGACAAGGAGCCAGGTCTGGCTCACATGCTCAGGGAACAGCCCATGGCCAGCACTGGGCTCAGCAAGGAACTTTTTCCCCTGGGGCACATTGGCACTGGTCCCCGGCGGTTTTTTGCCTTCCTCTGCAGTTCTCAGCACGGCCCCTTGCCACCATTTCTTTGGGCCATTTGGCCTGGGAGCCGGCTGCTCATGCTCCACCATGCTGGCAGCCGCAGCTGCCACTTCTCAGCTCTCCCTGCAGCTAACACAAGCGCCTGGCAGGGACCAGAGCGCTTCTCATGCATCCCTGCCCAAGAAGCACAGCAGCCAAACAAGTTGTGGAAGGCAAAAAGTCTGCTCGTCATCGCTACATGTCACGCTTTGGAAGAGATGCCATGGTACCACTCACCTCTTCTTCCTCTTCTTCCTCTTCTTCTTCTTCTTCTTCTTCTTCTTCTTCTTCTTCTTCCTCCTCTTTTGTGCATGGTCAGTCCCACAACTCCTTGTCAAGGTTCTCCCTCTGCAGGAACCGCGGACAGCTTGGCCTCTATTCCTGCTGCTGCTCTCTGCAGCTCTGGGACTTGCCTTTGCCAGCCTGCAAGGGATCTTTTCTCATGCTAAACTGAAGAATGCCTCAGCCTACTCCTGGCTACACTTGGGCTTGAGCTAATGCTTGTGAGCCTGGGTTCTGAAACAGAGTCACAAAGGGAAAAAAAATGACATGAAATAACATAACATGAATTAACATAAAATCAAGAAAATTAATAAATTAACAACAAAATAACATAAAATTCATTGTGTTATGTGTCCTTGACATTGATTTTGGAACTGAAAACCCTCTGTCCTTTCAGGCAAACAGTCTCTTAGATATTGGACTGGCGGACAGGAGAGAAGAGAAGAGGAGAGGAGAGGAGAGGAGAGGAGAGGAGAGGAGAGGAGAGGAGAGGAGAGGAGAGGAGAGGAGAGGAGAGGAGAGCAGTTCTGCTCTGTCAGGCCTGCAGTTCTGCGTGACAAGCCCTGAGCGAGCCCTGAGGCCTCCATACATGATACTACAGGCAGTATTGCTACTGGAAGGAAGGCTGCACTGGCAACAAATCCACACTGTCTTTTTGCAAAAAAGGGACTCTATTAGGTTGCTTACTCCCCTATTTTGTAGGTACAGGGACTGATTTGGAGCCAGCACCCCAAAGGCTTCCTCCAAAGGGCTGCACATATGCGGCTGTGTCATCCCCATGTCACAATGCCAGCACCCGGCGACGCAGTGGTCACCAGGCCCCACGCAGGATCCAGAGGAGCAGCCTCCCGTGTCCACTGCCAGAGCTGGCCCGGGGGCAGCCCCAGCACATCTGACAGGAAGCACTTGAGGAGCTGCTGGAATCACAGGCCAGGGGCTGAGGGAAGAAAACCTTGCATGAGGCTGCTGGAGGCTCTCCGCTGCAAGACAATCTGCTGGCAGGGCCACCTTCCAAGCTCGGCTCATGGATGCAAATCCTTTTCAACTGGATAGCAGTGGCAAGACCAAGGCAATTCCTTCTTGAGGAGCACTGCACAGCTCACCATCCTCATCTCCTACAGAGCAACGCTCAGGAGCCGTAAGAGATAGGATGTCGAGGGCTTGCAAGGGCTTGCAAGGGCTTGCAGTGCTTTGGAACACCCACTGGTGTCCTACACAGGGACAGCAAGGATTCTTGCCCACAAGGTCTATCAGCTCAGAGGCACTTGGGCACTCTGGCAAGTCCGCCAGATAGCTCCAGCTCAAGGGAGGATAGGGCTTGGGCAGCTCCTGGGAAGCATGAGCAGCCTGTGGGACAAGGAGCCAGGTCTGGCTCACATGCTCAGGGAACAGCCCATGGCCAGCACTGGGCTCAGCAAGGAACTTTTTCCCCTGGGGCACATTGGCACTGGTCCCCGGCGGTTTTTTGCCTTCCTCTGCAGTTCTCAGCACGGCCCCTTGCCACCATTTCTTTGGGCCATTTGGCCTGGGAGCCGGCTGCTCATGCTCCACCATACTGGCAGCCGCAGCTGCCACTTCTCAGCTCTCCCTGCAGCTAACACAAGCGCCTGGCAGGGACCAGAGCGCTTCTCATGCATCCCTGCCCAAGAAGCACAGCAGCCAAACAAGTTGTGGAAGGCAAAAAGTCTGCTCGTCATCGCTACATGTCACGCTTTGGAAGAGATGCCACGGTACCACTCACCTCTTCTTCCTCTTCTTCCTCTTCTTCTTCTTCTTCTTCTTCTTCTTCTTCCTCCTCTTTTGTGCATGGTCAGTCCCACAACTCCTTGTCAAGGTTCTCCCTCTGCAGGAACCGCGGACAGCTTGGCCTCTATTCCTGCTGCTGCTCTCTGCAGCTCTGGGACTTGCCTTTGCCAGCCTGCAAGGGATCTTTTCTCATGCTAAACTGAAGAATGCCTCAGCCTACTCCTGGCTACACTTGGGCTTGAGCTAATGCTTGTGAGCCTGGGTTCTGAAACAGAGTCACAAAGGTGAAAAAAATGACATGAAATAACATAACATGAATTAACATAAAATCAAGAAAATTAATAAATTAACAACAAAATAAAATAAAATTCATTGTGTTATGTGTCCTTGACATTGATTTTGGAACTGAAAGCCCTCTGTCCTTTCAGGCAAACAGTCTCTTAGATATTGGACTGGCGGACAGGAGAGGAGAGGAGAGGAGAGGAGAGGAGAGGAGAGGAGAGGAGAGGAGAGGAGAGCAGTTCTGCTCTGTCTGGCCTGCAGTTCTGCGTGACAAGCCCTGAGCGAGCCCTGAGGCCTCCATACATGATACTACAGGCAGTATTGCTACTGGAAGGAAGGCTGCACTGGCAACAAATCCACACTGTCTTTTTGCACAAAAGGGACTCTATTAGGTTGCTTACTCCCCTATTTTGTAGGTACAGGGACTGATTTGGAGCCAGCACCCCAAAGGCTTCCTCCAAAGGGCTGCACATATGCGGCTGTGTCACCCCCATGTCACAATGCCAGCACCCGGCAACGCAGTGGTCACCAGGCCCCACGCAGGATCCAGAGGAGCAGCCTCCCGTGTCCACTGCCAGAGCTGGCCCGGGGGCAGCCCCAGCACATCTGACAGGAAGCACTTGAGGAGCTGCTGGAATCACAGGCCAGGGGCTGAGGGAAGAAAACCTTGCATGAGGCTGCTGGAGGTTCTCCGCTGCAAGACAATCTGCTGGCAGGGCCACCTTCCAAGCTCGGCTCATGGATGCAAATCCTTTTCAACTGGATAGCAGTGGCAAGACCAAGGCAATTCCTTCTTGAGGAGCACTGCACAGCTCACCGTCCTCATCTCCTACAGAGCAACGCTCAGGAGCCGTAAGAGATAGGATGTCGAGGGCTTGCAAGGGCTTGCAAGGGCTTGCAGTGCTTTGGAACACCCACTGGTGTCCTACACAGAGACAGCAAGGATTCTTGCCCACAAGGTCTATCAGCTCAGAGGCACTTGGGCACTCTGGCAAGTCCGCCAGATAGCTCCAGCTCAAGGGAGGATAGGGCTTGGGCAGCTCCTGGGAAGCATGAGCAGCCTGTGGGACAAGGAGCCAGGTCTGGCTCACATGCTCAGGGAACAGCCCATGGCCAGCACTGGGCTCAGCAAGGAACTTTTTCCCCTGGGGCACATTGGCACTGGTCCCCGGCGGTTTTTTGCCTTCCTCTGCAGTTCTCAGCACGGCCCCTTGCCACCATTTCTTTGGGCCATTTGGCCTGGGAGCCGGCTGCTCATGCTCCACCATGCTGGCAGCCGCAGCTGCCACTTCTCAGCTCTCCCTGCAGCTAACACAAGCGCCTGGCAGGGACCGGAGCGCTTCTCATGCATCCCTGGCCAAGAAGCACAGCAGCCAAACAAGTTGTGGAAGGCAAAAAGTCTGCTCGTCATCGCTACATGTCACGCTTTGGAAGAGATGCCACAGTACCACTCACCTCTTCTTCCTCTTCTTCCTCTTCTTCCTCTTCTTCCTCTTCTTCTTCTTCTTCCTCCTCTTTTGTGCATGGTCAGTCCCACAACTCCTTGTCAAGGTTCTCCCTCTGCAGGAACCGCGGACAGCTTGGCCTCTATTCCTGCTGCTGCTCTCTGCAGCTCTGGGACTTGCCTTTGCCAGCCTGCAAGGGATCTTTTCTCATGCTAAACTGAAGAATGCCTCAGCCTACTCCTGGCTACACTTGGGCTTGAGCTAATGCTTGTGAGCCTGGGTTCTGAAACAGAGTCACAAAGGTGAAAAAAATGACATGAAATAACATAACATGAATTAACATAAAATCAAGAAAATTAATAAATTAACAACAAAATAAAATAAAATTCATTGTGTTATGTGTCATTGACATTGATTTTGGAACTGAAAGCCCTCTGTCCTTTCAGGCAAACAGTCTCTTAGATATTGGATTGGCAGACAGGAGAGAAGAGGAGAGGAGAGGAGAGGAGAGGAGAGGAGAGGAGAGGAGAGGAGAGGAGAGGAGAGGAGAGGAGAGGAGAGGAGAGGAGAGGAGAGCAGTTCTGCTCTGTCCGGCCTGCAGTTCTGCGTGACAAGCCCTGAGCGAGCCCTGAGGCCTCCATACATGATACTACAGGCAGTATTGCTACTGGAAGGAAGGCTGCACTGGCAACAAATCCACACTGTCTTTTTGCACAAAAGGGACTCTATTAGGTTGCTTACTCCCCT
This sequence comes from Caloenas nicobarica, assembly GCF_036013445.1. Lineage (NCBI taxonomy): Eukaryota > Metazoa > Chordata > Aves > Columbiformes > Columbidae > Caloenas > Caloenas nicobarica. The sequence goes on from NC_088259.1 coordinate 338,550, forward strand.
ATTTTGTAGGTACAGGGACTGATTTGGAGCCAGCACCCCAAAGGCTTCCTCCAAAGGGCTGCACATATGCGGCTGTGTCACCCCCATGTCACAATGCCAGCACCCGGCAACGCAGTGGTCACCAGGCCCCACGCAGGATCCAGAGGAGCAGCCTCCCGTGTCCACTGCCAGAGCTGGCCCGGGGGCAGCCCCAGCACATCTGACAGGAAGCACTTGAGGAGCTGCTGGAATCACAGGCCAGGGGCTGAGGGAAGAAAACCTTGCATGAGGCTGCTGGAGGCTCTCCGCTGCAAGACAATCTGCTGGCAGGGCCACCTTCCAAGCTCGGCTCATGGATGCAAATCCTTTTCAACTGGATAGCAGTGGCAAGACCAAGGCAATTCCTTCTTGAGGAGCACTGCACAGCTCACCATCCTCATCTCCTACAGAGCAACGCTCAGGAGCCGTAAGAGATAGGATGTCGAGGGCTTGCAAGGGCTTGCAAGGGCTTGCAGTGCTTTGGAACACCCACTGGTGTCCTACACAGGGACAGCAAGGATTCTTGCCCACAAGGTCTATCAGCTCAGAGGCACTTGGGCACTCTGGCAAGTCCGCCAGATAGCTCCAGCTCAAGGGAGGATAGGGCTTGGGCAGCTCCTGGGAAGCAGGAGCAGCCTGTGGGACAAGGAGCCAGGTCTGGCTCACATGCTCAGGGAACAGCCCATGGCCAGCACTGGGCTCAGCAAGGAACTTTTTCCCCTGGGGCACATTGGCACTGGTCCCCGGCGGTTTTTTGCCTTCCTCTGCAGTTCTCAGCACGGCCCCTTGCCACCATTTCTTTGGGCCATTTGGCCTGGGAGCCGGCTGCTCATGCTCCACCATGCTGGCAGCCGCAGCTGCCACTTCTCAGCTCTCCCTGCAGCTAACACAAGCGCCTGGCAGGGACCAGAGCGCTTCTCATGCATCCCTGGCCAAGAAGCACAGCAGCCAAACAAGTTGTGGAAGGCAAAAAGTCTGCTCGTCATCGCTACATGTCACGCTTTGGAAGAGATGCCACGGTACCACTCACCTCTTCTTCCTCTTCTTCCTCTTCTTCTTCTTCTTCTTCTTCTTCTTCTTCTTCTTCTTCTTCTTCTTCTTCCTCCTCTTTTGTGCATGGTCAGTCCCACAACTCCTTGTCAAGGTTCTCCCTCTGCAGGAACCGCGGACAGCTTGGCCTCTATTCCTGCTGCTGCTCTCTGCAGCTCTGGGACTTGCCTTTGCCAGCCTGCAAGGGATCTTTTCTCATGCTAAACTGAAGAATGCCTCAGCCTACTCCTGGCTACACTTGGGCTTGAGCTAATGCTTGTGAGCCTGGGTTCTGAAACAGAGTCACAAAGGGAAAAAAAATGACATGAAATAACATAACATGAATTAACATAAAATCAAGAAAATTAATGAATTAACAACAAAATAACATAAAATTCATTGTGTTATGTGTCCTTGACATTGATTTTGGAACTGAAAACCCTCTGTCCTTTCAGGCAAACAGTCTCTTAGATATTGGACTGGCGGACAGGAGAGAAGAGAAGAGGAGAGGAGAGGAGAGGAGAGGAGAGGAGAGGAGAGGAGAGGAGAGGAGAGCAGTTCTGCTCTGTCCGGCCTGCAGTTCTGCGTGACAAGCCCTGAGCGAGCCCTGAGGCCTCCATACATGATACTACAGGCAGTATTGCTACTGGAAGGAAGGCTGCACTGGCAACAAATCCACACTGTCTTTTTGCAAAAAAGGGACTCTATTAGGTTGCTTACTCCCCTATTTTGTAGGTACAGGGACTGATTTGGAGCCAGCACCCCAAAGGCTTCCTCCAAAGGGCTGCACATATGCGGCTGTGTCATCCCCATGTCACAATGCCAGCACCCGGCGACGCAGTGGTCACCAGGCCCCACGCAGGATCCAGAGGAGCAGCCTCCCGTGTCCACTGCCAGAGCTGGCCCGGGGGCAGCCCCAGCACATCTGACAGGAAGCACTTGAGGAGCTGCTGGAATCACAGGCCAGGGGCTGAGGGAAGAAAACCTTGCATGAGGCTGCTGGAGGCTCTCCGCTGCAAGACAATCTGCTGGCAGGGCCACCTTCCAAGCTCGGCTCATGGATGCAAATCCTTTTCAACTGGATAGCAGTGGCAAGACCAAGGCAATTCCTTCTTGAGGAGCACTGCACAGCTCACCATCCTCATCTCCTACAGAGCAACGCTCAGGAGCCGTAAGAGATAGGATGTCGAGGGCTTGCAAGGGCTTGCAAGGGCTTGCAGTGCTTTGGAACACCCACTGGTGTCCTACACAGGGACAGCAAGGATTCTTGCCCACAAGGTCTATCAGCTCAGAGGCACTTGGGCACTCTGGCAAGTCCGCCAGATAGCTCCAGCTCAAGGGAGGATAGGGCTTGGGCAGCTCCTGGGAAGCATGAGCAGCCTGTGGGACAAGGAGCCAGGTCTGGCTCACATGCTCAGGGAACAGCCCATGGCCAGCACTGGGCTCAGCAAGGAACTTTTTCCCCTGGGGCACATTGGCACTGGTCCCCGGCGGTTTTTTGCCTTCCTCTGCACTTCTCAGCACGGCCCCTTGCCACCATTTCTTTGGGCCATTTGGCCTGGGAGCCGGCTGCTCATGCTCCACCATGCTGGCAGCCGCAGCTGCCACTTCTCAGCTCTCCCTGCAGCTAACACAAGCGCCTGGCAGGGACCAGAGCGCTTCTCATGCATCCCTGCCCAAGAAGCACAGCAGCCAAACAAGTTGTGGAAGGCAAAAAGTCTGCTCGTCATCGCTACATGTCACGCTTTGGAAGAGATGCCATGGTACCACTCACCTCTTCTTCCTCTTCTTCCTCTTCTTCTTCTTCTTCTTCTTCTTCTTCTTCTTCTTCTTCCTCCTCTTTTGTGCATGGTCAGTCCCACAACTCCTTGTCAAGGTTCTCCCTCTGCAGGAACCGCGGACAGCTTGGCCTCTATTCCTGCTGCTGCTCTCTGCAGCTCTGGGACTTGCCTTTGCCAGCCTGCAAGGGATCTTTTCTCATGCTAAACTGAAGAATGCCTCAGCCTACTCCTGGCTACACTTGGGCTTGAGCTAATGCTTGTGAGCCTGGGTTCTGAAACAGAGTCACAAAGGGAAAAAAAATGACATGAAATAACATAACATGAATTAACATAAAATCAAGAAAATTAATAAATTAACAACAAAATAACATAAAATTCATTGTGTTATGTGTCCTTGACATTGATTTTGGAACTGAAAACCCTCTGTCCTTTCAGGCAAACAGTCTCTTAGATATTGGACTGGCGGACAGGAGAGAAGAGAAGAGGAGAGGAGAGGAGAGGAGAGGAGAGGAGAGGAGAGGAGAGGAGAGGAGAGGAGAGGAGAGGAGAGGAGAGGAGAGCAGTTCTGCTCTGTCAGGCCTGCAGTTCTGCGTGACAAGCCCTGAGCGAGCCCTGAGGCCTCCATACATGATACTACAGGCAGTATTGCTACTGGAAGGAAGGCTGCACTGGCAACAAATCCACACTGTCTTTTTGCAAAAAAGGGACTCTATTAGGTTGCTTACTCCCCTATTTTGTAGGTACAGGGACTGATTTGGAGCCAGCACCCCAAAGGCTTCCTCCAAAGGGCTGCACATATGCGGCTGTGTCATCCCCATGTCACAATGCCAGCACCCGGCGACGCAGTGGTCACCAGGCCCCACGCAGGATCCAGAGGAGCAGCCTCCCGTGTCCACTGCCAGAGCTGGCCCGGGGGCAGCCCCAGCACATCTGACAGGAAGCACTTGAGGAGCTGCTGGAATCACAGGCCAGGGGCTGAGGGAAGAAAACCTTGCATGAGGCTGCTGGAGGCTCTCCGCTGCAAGACAATCTGCTGGCAGGGCCACCTTCCAAGCTCGGCTCATGGATGCAAATCCTTTTCAACTGGATAGCAGTGGCAAGACCAAGGCAATTCCTTCTTGAGGAGCACTGCACAGCTCACCATCCTCATCTCCTACAGAGCAACGCTCAGGAGCCGTAAGAGATAGGATGTCGAGGGCTTGCAAGGGCTTGCAAGGGCTTGCAGTGCTTTGGAACACCCACTGGTGTCCTACACAGGGACAGCAAGGATTCTTGCCCACAAGGTCTATCAGCTCAGAGGCACTTGGGCACTCTGGCAAGTCCGCCAGATAGCTCCAGCTCAAGGGAGGATAGGGCTTGGGCAGCTCCTGGGAAGCATGAGCAGCCTGTGGGACAAGGAGCCAGGTCTGGCTCACATGCTCAGGGAACAGCCCATGGCCAGCACTGGGCTCAGCAAGGAACTTTTTCCCCTGGGGCACATTGGCACTGGTCCCCGGCGGTTTTTTGCCTTCCTCTGCAGTTCTCAGCACGGCCCCTTGCCACCATTTCTTTGGGCCATTTGGCCTGGGAGCCGGCTGCTCATGCTCCACCATACTGGCAGCCGCAGCTGCCACTTCTCAGCTCTCCCTGCAGCTAACACAAGCGCCTGGCAGGGACCAGAGCGCTTCTCATGCATCCCTGGACAAGAAGCACAGCAGCCAAACAAGTTGTGGAAGGCAAAAAGTCTGCTCGTCATCGCTACATGTCACGCTTTGGAAGAGATGCCACGGTACCACTCACCTCTTCTTCCTCTTCTTCCTCTTCTTCTTCTTCTTCTTCTTCTTCTTCTTCCTCCTCTTTTGTGCATGGTCAGTCCCACAACTCCTTGTCAAGGTTCTCCCTCTGCAGGAACCGCGGACAGCTTGGCCTCTATTCCTGCTGCTGCTCTCTGCAGCTCTGGGACTTGCCTTTGCCAGCCTGCAAGGGATCTTTTCTCATGCTAAACTGAAGAATGCCTCAGCCTACTCCTGGCTACACTTGGGCTTGAGCTAATGCTTGTGAGCCTGGGTTCTGAAACAGAGTCACAAAGGTGAAAAAAATGACATGAAATAACATAACATGAATTAACATAAAATCAAGAAAATTAATAAATTAACAACAAAATAAAATAAAATTCATTGTGTTATGTGTCCTTGACATTGATTTTGGAACTGAAAGCCCTCTGTCCTTTCAGGCAAACAGTCTCTTAGATATTGGACTGGCGGACAGGAGAGGAGAGGAGAGGAGAGGAGAGGAGAGGAGAGGAGAGGAGAGGAGAGGAGAGGAGAGGAGAGCAGTTCTGCTCTGTCCGGCCTGCAGTTCTGCGTGACAAGCCCTGAGCGAGCCCTGAGGCCTCCATACATGATACTACAGGCAGTATTGCTACTGGAAGGAAGGCTGCACTGGCAACAAATCCACACTGTCTTTTTGCACAAAAGGGACTCTATTAGGTTGCTTACTCCCCTATTTTGTAGGTACAGGGACTGATTTGGAGCCAGCACCCCAAAGGCTTCCTCCAAAGGGCTGCACATATGCGGCTGTGTCACCCCCATGTCACAATGCCAGCACCCGGCAACGCAGTGGTCACCAGGCCCCACGCAGGATCCAGAGGAGCAGCCTCCCGTGTCCACTGCCAGAGCTGGCCCGGGGGCAGCCCCAGCACATCTGACAGGAAGCACTTGAGGAGCTGCTGGAATCACAGGCCAGGGGCTGAGGGAAGAAAACCTTGCATGAGGCTGCTGGAGGTTCTCCGCTGCAAGACAATCTGCTGGCAGGGCCACCTTCCAAGCTCGGCTCATGGATGCAAATCCTTTTCAACTGGATAGCAGTGGCAAGACCAAGGCAATTCCTTCTTGAGGAGCACTGCACAGCTCACCGTCCTCATCTCCTACAGAGCAACGCTCAGGAGCCGTAAGAGATAGGATGTCGAGGGCTTGCAAGGGCTTGCAAGGGCTTGCAGTGCTTTGGAACACCCACTGGTGTCCTACACAGAGACAGCAAGGATTCTTGCCCACAAGGTCTATCAGCTCAGAGGCACTTGGGCACTCTGGCAAGTCCGCCAGATAGCTCCAGCTCAAGGGAGGATAGGGCTTGGGCAGCTCCTGGGAAGCATGAGCAGCCTGTGGGACAAGGAGCCAGGTCTGGCTCACATGCTCAGGGAACAGCCCATGGCCAGCACTGGGCTCAGCAAGGAACTTTTTCCCCTGGGGCACATTGGCACTGGTCCCCGGCGGTTTTTTGCCTTCCTCTGCAGTTCTCAGCACGGCCCCTTGCCACCATTTCTTTGGGCCATTTGGCCTGGGAGCCGGCTGCTCATGCTCCACCATGCTGGCAGCCGCAGCTGCCACTTCTCAGCTCTCCCTGCAGCTAACACAAGCGCCTGGCAGGGACCGGAGCGCTTCTCATGCATCCCTGGCCAAGAAGCACAGCAGCCAAACAAGTTGTGGAAGGCAAAAAGTCTGCTCGTCATCGCTACATGTCACGCTTTGGAAGAGATGCCACGGTACCACTCACCTCTTCTTCCTCTTCTTCCTCTTCTTCCTCTTCTTCCTCTTCTTCTTCTTCTTCCTCCTCTTTTGTGCATGGTCAGTCCCACAACTCCTTGTCAAGGTTCTCCCTCTGCAGGAACCGCGGACAGCTTGGCCTCTATTCCTGCTGCTGCTCTCTGCAGCTCTGGGACTTGCCTTTGCCAGCCTGCAAGGGATCTTTTCTCATGCTAAACTGAAGAATGCCTCAGCCTACTCCTGGCTACACTTGGGCTTGAGCTAATGCTTGTGAGCCTGGGTTCTGAAACAAAGTCACAAAGGTGAAAAAAATGACATGAAATAACATAACATGAATTAACATAAAATCAAGAAAATTAATAAATTAACAACAAAATAAAATAAAATTCATTGTGTTATGTGTCATTGACATTGATTTTGGAACTGAAAGCCCTCTGTCCTTTCAGGCAAACAGTCTCTTAGATATTGGATTGGCAGACAGGAGAGAAGAGGAGAGGAGAGGAGAGGAGAGGAGAGGAGAGGAGAGGAGAGGAGAGGAGAGGAGAGGAGAGGAGAGGAGAGGAGAGGAGAGGAGAGGAGAGGAGAGGAGAGGAGAGGAGAGGAGAGCAGTTCTGCTCTGTCAGGCCTGCAGTTCTGCGTGACAAGCCCTGAGCGAGCCCTGAGGCCTCCATACATGATACTACAGGCAGTATTGCTACTGGAAGGAAGGCTGCACTGGCAACAAATCCACACTGTCTTTTTGCACAAAAGGGACTCTATTAGGTTGCTTACTCCCCTATTTTGTAGGTACAGGGACTGATTTGGAGCCAGCACCCCAAAGGCTTCCTCCAAAGGGCTGCACATATGCGGCTGTGTCACCCCCATGTCACAATGCCAGCACCCGGCGACGCAGTGGTCACCAGGCCCCACGCAGGATCCAGAGGAGCAGCCTCCCGTGTCCACTGCCAGAGCTGGCCCGGGGGCAGCCCCAGCACATCTGACAGGAAGCACTTGAGGAGCTGCTGGAATCACAGGCCAGGGGCTGAGGGAAGAAAACCTTGCAGGAGGCTGCTGGAGGTTCTCCGCTGCAAGACAATCTGCTGGCAAGGCCACCTTCCAAGCTCGGCTCATGGATGCAAATCCTTTTCAACTGGATAGCAGTGGCAAGACCAAGGCAATTCCTTCTTGAGGAGCACTGCACAGCTCACCATCCTCATCTCCTACAGAGCAACGCTCAGGAGCCGTAAGAGATAGGATGTCGAGGGCTTGCAAGGGCTTGCAAGGGCTTGCAGTGCTTTGGAACACCCACTGGTGTCCTACACAGGGACAGCAAGGATTCTTGCCCACAAGGTCTATCAGCTCAGAGGCACTTGGGCACTCTGGCAAGTCCGCCAGATAGCTCCAGCTCAAGGGAGGATAGGGCTTGGGCAGCTCCTGGGAAGCATGAGCAGCCTGTGGGACAAGGAGTCAGGTCTGGCTCACATGCTCAGGGAACAGCCCATGGCCAGCACTGGGCTCAGCAAGGAACTTTTTCCCCTGGGGCACATTGGCACTGGTCCCCGGCGGTTTTTTGCCTTCCTCTGCAGTTCTCAGCACGGCCCCTTGCCACCATTTCTTTGGGCCATTTGGCCTGGGAGCCGGCTGCTCATGCTCCACCATGCTGGCAGCCGCAGCTGCCACTTCTCAGCTCTCCCTGCAGCTAACACAAGCGCCTGGCAGGGACCAGAGCACTTCTCATGCATCCCTGGCCAGGAGGCACAGCAGCCAAACAAGTTGTGGAAGGCAAAAAGTCTGCTCGTCATCGCTACATGTCACGCTTTGGAAGAGATGCCACGGTACCACTCACCTCTTCTTCCTCTTCTTCCTCTTCTTCCTCTTCTTCTTCTTCTTCTTCTTCTTCTTCTTCCTCCTCTTTTGTGCATGGTCAGTCCCACAACTCCTTGTCAAGGTTCTCCCTCTGCAGGAACCGCGGACAGCTTGGCCTCTATTCCTGCTGCTGCTCTCTGCAGCTCTGGGACTTGCCTTTGCCAGCCTGCAAGGGATCTTTTCTCATGCTAAACTGAAGAATGCCTCAGCCTACTCCTGGCTACACTTGGGCTTGAGCTAATGCTTGTGAGCCTGGGTTCTGAAACAGAGTCACAAAGGGAAAAAAAATGACATGAAATAACATAACATGAATTAACATAAAATCAAGAAAATTAATAAATTAACAACAAAATAAAATAAAATTCATTGTGTTATGTGTCCTTGACATTGATTTTGGAACTGAAAGCCCTCTGTCCTTTCAGGCAAACAGTCTCTTAGATATTGGACTGGCGGACAGGAGAGAAGAGGAGAGGAGAGGAGAGGAGAGGAGAGGAGAGGAGAGGAGAGGAGAGGAGAGGAGAGGAGAGGAGAGGAGAGCAGTTCTGCTCTGTCCGGCCTGCAGTTCTGCGTGACAAGCCCTGAGCGAGCCCTGAGGCCTCCATACATGATACTACAGGCAGTATTGCTACTGGAAGGAAGGCTGCACTGGCAACAAATCCACACTGTCTTTTTGCACAAAAGGGACTCTATTAGGTTGCTTACTCCCCTATTTTGTAGGTACAGGGACTGATTTGGAGCCAGCACCCCAAAGGCTTCCTCCAAAGGGCTGCACATATGCGGCTGTGTCACCCCCATGTCACAATGCCAGCACCCGGCAACGCAGTGGTCACCAGGCCCCACGCAGGATCCAGAGGAGCAGCCTCCCGTGTCCACTGCCAGAGCTGGCCCGGGGGCAGCCCCAGCACATCTGACAGGAAGCACTTGAGGAGCTGCTGGAATCACAGGCCAGGGGCTGAGGGAAGAAAACCTTGCATGAGGCTGCTGGAGGCTCTCCGCTGCAAGACAATCTGCTGGCAGGGCCACCTTCCAAGCTCGGCTCATGGATGCAAATCCTTTTCAACTGGATAGCAGTGGCAAGACCAAGGCAATTCCTTCTTGAGGAGCACTGCACAGCTCACCATCCTCATCTCCTACAGAGCAACGCTCAGGAGCCGTAAGAGATAGGATGTCGAGGGCTTGCAAGGGCTTGCAAGGGCTTGCAGTGCTTTGGAACACCCACTGGTGTCCTACACAGGGACAGCAAGGATTCTTGCCCACAAGGTCTATCAGCTCAGAGGCACTTGGGCACTCTGGCAAGTCCGCCAGATAGCTCCAGCTCAAGGGAGGATAGGGCTTGGGCAGCTCCTGGGAAGCAGGAGCAGCCTGTGGGACAAGGAGCCAGGTCTGGCTCACATGCTCAGGGAACAGCCCATGGCCAGCACTGGGCTCAGCAAGGAACTTTTTCCCCTGGGGCACATTGGCACTGGTCCCCGGCGGTTTTTTGCCTTCCTCTGCAGTTCTCAGCACGGCCCCTTGCCACCATTTCTTTGGGCCATTTGGCCTGGGAGCCGGCTGCTCATGCTCCACCATGCTGGCAGCCGCAGCTGCCACTTCTCAGCTCTCCCTGCAGCTAACACAAGCGCCTGGCAGGGACCAGAGCGCTTCTCATGCATCCCTGGCCAAGAAGCACAGCAGCCAAACAAGTTGTGGAAGGCAAAAAGTCTGCTCGTCATCGCTACATGTCACGCTTTGGAAGAGATGCCACGGTACCACTCACCTCTTCTTCCTCTTCTTCCTCTTCTTCTTCTTCTTCTTCCTCCTCTTTTGTGCATGGTCAGTCCCACAACTCCTTGTCAAGGTTCTCCCTCTGCAGGAACCGCGGACAGCTTGGCCTCTATTCCTGCTGCTGCTCTCTGCAGCTCTGGGACTTGCCTTTGCCAGCCTGCAAGGGATCTTTTCTCATGCTAAACTGAAGAATGCCTCAGCCTACTCCTGGCTACACTTGGGCTTGAGCTAATGCTTGTGAGCCTGGGTTCTGAAACAGAGTCACAAAGGGAAAAAAAATGACATGAAATAACATAACATGAATTAACATAAAATCAAGAAAATTAATAAATTAACAACAAAATAAAATAGAATTCATTGTGTTATGTGTCCTTGACATTGATTTTGGAACTGAAAGCCCTCTGTCCTTTCAGGCAAACAGTCTCTTAGATATTGGACTGGCGGACAGGAGAGAAGAGGAGAGGAGAGGAGAGGAGAGGAGAGGAGAGGACAGGAGAGGAGAGGCGAAGAGAGGAGAGGAGAGGAGAGGAGAGGAGAGGAGAGGAGAGGAGAGGAGAGGAGAGGAGAGGAGAGCAGTTCTGCTCTGTCAGGCCTGCAGTTCTGCGTGACAAGCCCTGAGCGAGCCCTGAGGCCTCCATACATGATACTACAGGCAGTATTGCTACTGGAAGGAAGGCTGCACTGGCAACAAATCCACACTGTCTTTTTGCACAAAAGGGACTCTATTAGGTTGCTTACTCCCCTATTTTGTAGGTACAGGGACTGATTTGGAGCCAGCACCCCAAAGGCTTTCTCCAAAGGGCTGCACATATGCGGCTGTGTCACCCCCATGTCACAATGCCAGCACCCGGCGACGCAGTGGTCACCAGGCCCCACGCAGGATCCAGAGGAGCAGCCTCCCGTGTCCACTGCCAGAGCTGGCCCGGGGGCAGCCCCAGCACATCTGACAGGAAGCACTTGAGGAGCTGCTGGAATCACAGGCCAGGGGCTGAGGGAAGAAAACCTTGCATGAGGCTGCTGGAGGTTCTCCGCTGCAAGACAATCTGCTGGCAGGGCCACCTTCCAAGCTCGGCTCATGGATGCAAATCCTTTTCAACTGGATAGCAGTGGCAAGACCAAGGCAATTCCTTCTTGAGGAGCACTGCACAGCTCACCATCCTCATCTCCTACAGAGCAACGCTCAGGAGCCGTAAGAGATAGGATGTCGAGGGCTTGCAAGGGCTTGCAAGGGCTTGCAGTGCTTTGGAACACCCACTGGTGTCCTACACAGGGACAGCAAGGATTCTTGCCCACAAGGTCTATCAGCTCAGAGGCACTTGGGCACTCTGGCAAGTCCGCCAGATAGCTCCAGCTCAAGGGAGGATAGGGCTTGGGCAGCTCCTGGGAAGCATGAGCAGCCTGTGGGACAAGGAGCCAGGTCTGGCTCACATGCTCAGGGAACAGCCCATGGCCAGCACTGGGCTCAGCAAGGAACTTTTTCCCCTGGGGCACATTGGCACTGGTCCCCGGCGGTTTTTTGCCTTCCTCTGCAGTTCTCAGCACGGCCCCTTGCCACCATTTCTTTGGGCCATTTGGCCTGGGAGCCGGCTGCTCATGCTCCACCATGCTGGCAGCCACAGCTGCCACTTCTCAGCTCTCCCTGCAGCTAACACAAGCGCCTGGCAGGGACCAGAGCCCTTCTCATGCATCCCTGGCCAAGAAGCACAGCAGCCAAACAAGTTGTGGAAGGCAAAAAGTCTGCTCGTCATCGCTACATGTCACGCTTTGGAAGAGATGCCACGGTACCACTCACCTCTTCTTCCTCTTCTTCCTCTTCTTCTTCTTCTTCTTCTTCTTCTTCTTCTTCCTCCTCTTTTGTGCATGGTCAGTCCCACAACTCCTTGTCAAGGTTCTCCCTCTGCAGGAACCGCGGACAGCTTGGCCTCTATTCCTGCTGCTGCTCTCTGCAGCTCTGGGACTTGCCTTTGCCAGCCTGCAAGGGATCTTTTCTCATGCTAAACTGAAGAATGCCTCAGCCTACTCCTGGCTACACTTGGGCTTGAGCTAATGCTTGTGAGCCTGGGTTCTGAAACAGAGTCACAAAGGGAAAAAAAATGACATGAAATAACATAACATGAATTAACATAAAATCAAGAAAATTAATAAATTAACAACAAAATAAAATAAAATTCATTGTGTTATGTGTCCTTGACATTGATTTTGGAACTGAAAGCCCTCCGTCCTTTCAGGCAAACAGTCTCTTAGATATTGGACTGGCGGACAGGAGACAAGAGGAGAGGAGAGGAGAGGATAGGAGAGGAGAGGAGAGGACAGGAGAGGAGAGGAGAGGAGAGGAGAGCAGTTCTGCTCTGTCAGGCCTGCAGTTCTGCGTGACAAGCCCTGAGCGAGCCCTGAGGCCTCCATACATGATACTACAGGCAGTATTGCTACTGGAAGGAAGGCTGCACTGGCAACAAATCCACACTGTCTTTTTGCAAAAAAGGGACTCTATTAGGTTGCTTACTCCCCTATTTTGTAGGTACAGGGACTGATTTGGAGCCAGCACCCCAAAGGCTTCCTCCAAAGGGCTGCACATATGCGGCTGTGTCACCCCCATGTCACAATGCCAGCACCCGGCAACGCAGTGGGCACCAGGCCCCACGCAGGATCCAGAGGAGCAGCCTCCCGTGTCCACTGCCAGAGCTGGCCCGGGGGCAGCCCCAGCACATCTGACAGGAAGCACTTGAGGAGCTGCTGGAATCACAGGCCAGGGGCTGAGGGAAGAAAACCTTGCATGAGGCTGCTGGAGGCTCTCCGCTGCAAGACAATCTGCTGGCAGGGCCACCTTCCAAGCTCGGCTCATGGATGCAAATCCTTTTCAACTGGATAGCAGTGGCAAGACCAAGGCAATTCCTTCTTGAGGAGCACTGCACAGCTCACCATCCTCATCTCCTACAGAGCAACGCTCAGGAGCCGTAAGAGATAGGATGTCGAGGGCTTGCAAGGGCTTGCAAGGGCTTGCAGTGCTTTGGAACACCCACTGGTGTCCTACACAGGGACAGCAAGGATTCTTGCCCACAAGGTCTATCAGCTCAGAGGCACTTGGGCACTCTGGCAAGTCCGCCAGATAGCTCCAGCTCAAGGGAGGATAGGGCTTGGGCAGCTCCTGGCAAGCATGAGCAGCCTGTGGGACAAGGAGCCAGGTCTGGCTCACATGCTCAGGGAACAGCCCATGGCCAGCACTGGGCTCAGCAGGGAACTTTTTCCCCTGGGGCACATTGACACTGGTCCCCGGCGGTTTTTTGCCTTCCTCTGCAGTTCTCAGCACGGCCCCTTGCCACCATTTCTTTGGGCCATTTGGCCTGGGAGCCGGCTGCTCATGCTCCACCATGCTGGCAGCCGCAGCTGCCACTTCTCAGCTCTCCCTGCAGCTAACACAAGCGCCTGGCAGGGACCAGAGCGCTTCTCATGCATCCCTGGCCAAGAAGCACAGCAGCCAAACAAGTTGTGGAAGGCAAAAGTCTGCTCGTCATCGCTACATGTCACGCTTTGGAAGAGATGCCACGGTACCACTCACCTCTTCTTCCTCTTCTTCCTCTTCTTCTTCTTCTTCTTCTTCTTCTTCTTCTTCTTCCTCCTCTTTTGTGCATGGTCAGTCCCACAACTCCTTGTCAAGGTTCTCCCTCTGCAGGAACCGCGGACAGCTTGGCCTCTATTCCTGCTGCTGCTCTCTGCAGCTCTGGGACTTGCCTTTGCCAGCCTGCAAGGGATCTTTTCTCATGCTAAACTGAAGAATGCCTCAGCCTACTCCTGGCTACACTTGGGCTTGAGCTAATGCTTGTGAGCCTGGGTTCTGAAACAGTCACAAAGGGAAAAAAAATGACATGAAATAACATAACATGAATTAACATAAAATCAAGAAAATTAATAAATTAACAACAAAATAAAATAAAATTCATTGTGTTCTGTGTCCTTGACATTGATTTTGGAACTGAAAGCCCTCTGTCCTTTCAGGCAAACAGTCTCTTAGATATTGGACTGGCGGACAGGAGAGAAGAGAAGAGGAGAGGAGAGGAGAGGAGAGGAGAGGAGAGGAGAGGAGAGGAGAGGAGAGCAGTTCTGCTCTGTCAGGCCTGCAGTTCTGCGTGACAAGCCCTGAGCGAGCCCTGAGGCCTCCATACATGATACTACAGGCAGTATTGCTACTGGAAGGAAGGCTGCACTGGCAACAAATCCACACTGTCTTTTTGCAAAAAAGGGAGTCTATTAGGTTGCTTACTCCCCTATTTTGTAGGTACAGGGACTGATTTGGAGCCAGCACCCCAAAGGCTTCCTCCAAAGGGCTGCACATATGTGGCTGTGTCACCCCCATGTCACAATGCCAGCACCTGGCAACGCAGTGGTCACCAGGCCCCACGCAGGATCCAGAGGAGCAGCCTCCCGTGTCCACTGCCAGAGCTGGCCCGGGGGCAGCCCCAGCACATCTGACAGGAAGCACTTGAGGAGCTGCTGGAATCACAGGCCAGGGGCTGAGGGAAGAAAACCTTGCAGGAGGCTGCTGGAGGTTCTCCGCTGCAAGACAATCTGCTGGCAGGGCCACCTTCCAAGCTCGGCTCATGGATGCAAATCCTTTTCAACTGGATAGCAGTGGCAAGACCAAGGCAATTCCTTCTTGAGGAGCACTGCACAGCTCACCATCCTCATCTCCTACAGAGCAACGCTCAGGAGCCGTAAGAGATAGGATGTCGAGGGCTTGCAAGGGCTTGCAAGGGCTTGCAGTGCTTTGGAACACCCACTGGTGTCCTACACAGGGACAGCAAGGATTCTTGCCCACAAGGTCTATCAGCTCAGAGGCACTTGGGCACTCTGGCAAGTCCGCCAGATAGCTCCAGCTCAAGGGAGGATAGGGCTTGGGCAGCTCCTGGGAAGCATGAGCAGCCTGTGGGACAAGGAGTCAGGTCTGGCTCACATGCTCAGGGAACAGCCCATGGCCAGCACTGGGCTCAGCAAGGAACTTTTTCCCCTGGGGCACATTGGCACTGGTCCCCGGCGGTTTTTTGCCTTCCTCTGCAGTTCTCAGCACGGCCCCTTGCCACCATTTCTTTGGGCCATTTGGCCTGGGAGCCGGCTGCTCATGCTCCACCATGCTGGCAGCCGCAGCTGCCACTTCTCAGCTCTCCCTGCAGCTAACACAAGCGCCTGGCAGGGACCAGAGCACTTCTCATGCATCCCTGGCCAGGAGGCACAGCAGCCAAACAAGTTGTGGAAGGCAAAAAGTCTGCTCGTCATCGCTACATGTCACGCTTTGGAAGAGATGCCACGGTACCACTCACCTCTTCTTCCTCTTCTTCCTCTTCTTCCTCTTCTTCTTCTTCTTCTTCTTCTTCTTCTTCCTCCTCTTTTGTGCATGGTCAGTCCCACAACTCCTTGTCAAGGTTCTCCCTCTGCAGGAACCGCGGACAGCTTGGCCTCTATTCCTGCTGCTGCTCTCTGCAGCTCTGGGACTTGCCTTTGCCAGCCTGCAAGGGATCTTTTCTCATGCTAAACTGAAGAATGCCTCAGCCTACTCCTGGCTACACTTGGGCTTGAGCTAATGCTTGTGAGCCTGGGTTCTGAAACAGAGTCACAAAGGGAAAAAAAATGACATGAAATAACATAACATGAATTAACATAAAATCAAGAAAATTAATAAATTAACAACAAAATAAAATAAAATTCATTGTGTTATGTGTCCTTGACATTGATTTTGGAACTGAAAGCCCTCTGTCCTTTCAGGCAAACAGTCTCTTAGATATTGGACTGGCGGACAGGAGAGGAGAGGAGAGGAGAGGAGAGGAGAGGAGAGGAGAGGAGAGGAGAGGAGAGGAGAGCAGTTCTGCTCTGTCCGGCCTGCAGTTCTGCGTGACAAGCCCTGAGCGAGCCCTGAGGCCTCCATACATGATACTACAGGCAGTATTGCTACTGGAAGGAAGGCTGCACTGGCAACAAATCCACACTGTCTTTTTGCACAAAAGGGACTCTATTAGGTTGCTTACTCCCCTATTTTGTAGGTACAGGGACTGATTTGGAGCCAGCACCCCAAAGGCTTCCTCCAAAGGGCTGCACATATGCGGCTGTGTCACCCCCATGTCACAATGCCAGCACCCGGCAACGCAGTGGTCACCAGGCCCCACGCAGGATCCAGAGGAGCAGCCTCCCGTGTCCACTGCCAGAGCTGGCCCGGGGGCAGCCCCAGCACATCTGACAGGAAGCACTTGAGGAGCTGCTGGAATCACAGGCCAGGGGCTGAGGGAAGAAAACCTTGCATGAGGCTGCTGGAGGCTCTCCGCTGCAAGACAATCTGCTGGCAGGGCCACCTTCCAAGCTCGGCTCATGGATGCAAATCCTTTTCAACTGGATAGCAGTGGCAAGACCAAGGCAATTCCTTCTTGAGGAGCACTGCACAGCTCACCATCCTCATCTCCTACAGAGCAACGCTCAGGAGCCGTAAGAGATAGGATGTCGAGGGCTTGCAAGGGCTTGCAAGGGCTTGCAGTGCTTTGGAACACCCACTGGTGTCCTACACAGGGACAGCAAGGATTCTTGCCCACAAGGTCTATCAGCTCAGAGGCACTTGGGCACTCTGGCAAGGCCGCCAGATAGCTCCAGCTCAAGGGAGGATAGGGCTTGGGCAGCTCCTGGGAAGCAGGAGCAGCCTGTGGGACAAGGAGCCAGGTCTGGCTCACATGCTCAGGGAACAGCCCATGGCCAGCACTGGGCTCAGCAAGGAACTTTTTCCCCTGGGGCACATTGGCACTGGTCCCCGGCGGTTTTTTGCCTTCCTCTGCAGTTCTCAGCACGGCCCCTTGCCACCATTTCTTTGGGCCATTTGGCCTGGGAGCCGGCTGCTCATGCTCCACCATGCTGGCAGCCGCAGCTGCCACTTCTCAGCTCTCCCTGCAGCTAACACAAGCGCCTGGCAGGGACCAGAGCGCTTCTCATGCATCCCTGGCCAAGAAGCACAGCAGCCAATCAAGTTGTGGAAGGCAAAAAGTCTGCTCGTCATCGCTACATGTCACGCTTTGGAAGAGATGCCACGGTACCACTCACCTCTTCTTCCTCTTCTTCCTCTTCTTCTTCTTCTTCTTCCTCCTCTTTTGTGCATGGTCAGTCCCACAACTCCTTGTCAAGGTTCTCCCTCTGCAGGAACCGCGGACAGCTTGGCCTCTATTCCTGCTGCTGCTCTCTGCAGCTCTGGGACTTGCCTTTGCCAGCCTGCAAGGGATCTTTTCTCATGCTAAACTGAAGAATGGCTCAGCCTACTCCTGGCTACACTTGGGCTTGAGCTAATGCTTGTGAGCCTGGGTTCTGAAACAGAGTCACAAAGGGAAAAAAAATGACATGAAATAACATAACATGAATTAACATAAAATCAAGAAAATTAATAAATTAACAACAAAATAAAATTGAATTCATTGTGTTATGTGTCCTTGACATTGATTTTGGAACTGAAAGCCCTCTGTCCTTTCAGGCAAACAGTCTCTTAGATATTGGACTGGCGGACAGGAGAGAAGAGGAGAGGAGAGGAGAGGAGAGGAGAGGAGAGGACAGGAGAGGAGAGGCGAAGAGAGGAGAGGAGAGGAGAGGAGAGGAGAGGAGAGGAGAGGAGAGGAGAGGAGAGGAGAGGAGAGCAGTTCTGCTCTGTCAGGCCTGCAGTTCTGCGTGACAAGCCCTGAGCGAGCCCTGAGGCCTCCATACATGATACTACAGGCAGTATTGCTACTGGAAGGAAGGCTGCACTGGCAACAAATCCACACTGTCTTTTTGCACAAAAGGGACTCTATTAGGTTGCTTACTCCCCTATTTTGTAGGTGCAGGGACTGATTTGGAGCCAGCACCCCAAAGGCTTTCTCCAAAGGGCTGCACATATGCGGCTGTGTCACCCCCATGTCACAATGCCAGCACCCGGCGACGCAGTGGTCACCAGGCCCCACGCAGGATCCAGAGGAGCAGCCTCCCGTGTCCACTGCCAGAGCTGGCCCGGGGGCAGCCCCAGCACATCTGACAGGAAGCACTTGAGGAGCTGCTGGAATCACAGGCCAGGGGCTGAGGGAAGAAAACCTTGCAGGAGGCTGCTGGAGGTTCTCCGCTGCAAGACAATCTGCTGGCAGGGCCACCTTCCAAGCTCGGCTCATGGATGCAAATCCTTTTCAACTGGATAGCAGTGGCAAGACCAAGGCAATTCCTTCTTGAGGAGCACTGCACAGCTCACCATCCTCATCTCCTACAGAGCAACGCTCAGGAGCCGTAAGAGATAGGATGTCGAGGGCTTGCAAGGGCTTGCAAGGGCTTGCAGTGCTTTGGAACACCCACTGGTGTCCTACACAGGGACAGCAAGGATTCTTGCCCACAAGGTCTATCAGCTCAGAGGCACTTGGGCACTCTGGCAAGTCCGCCAGATAGCTCCAGCTCAAGGGAGGATAGGGCTTGGGCAGCTCCTGGCAAGCATGAGCAGCCTGTGGGACAAGGAGCCAGGTCTGGCTCACATGCTCAGGGAACAGCCCATGGCCAGCACTGGGCTCAGCAAGGAACTTTTTCCCCTGGGGCACATTGGCACTGGTCCCCGGCGGTTTTTTGCCTTCCTCTGCAGTTCTCAGCACGGCCCCTTGCCACCATTTCTTTGGGCCATTTGGCCTGGGAGCCGGCTGCTCATGCTCCACCATGCTGGCAGCCGCAGCTGCCACTTCTCAGCTCTCCCTGCAGCTAACACAAGCGCCTGGCAGGGACCAGAGCGCTTCTCATGCATCCCTGGCCAAGAAGCACAGCAGCCAAACAAGTTGTGGAAGGCAAAAAGTTTGCTCGTCATCGCTACATGTCACGCTTTGGAAGAGATGCCACGGTACCACTCACCTCTTCTTCCTCTTCTTCCTCTTCTTCTTCTTCTTCTTCTTCTTCTTCTTCCTCCTCTTTTGTGCATGGTCAGTCCCACAACTCCTTGTCAAGGTTCTCCCTCTGCAGGAACCGCGGACAGCTTGGCCTCTATTCCTGCTGCTGCTCTCTGCAGCTCTGGGACTTGCCTTTGCCAGCCTGCAAGGGATCTTTTCTCATGCTAAACTGAAGAATGCCTCAGCCTACTCCTGGCTACACTTGGGCTTGAGCTAATGCTTGTGAGCCTGGGTTCTGAAACAGAGTCACAAAGGGAAAAAAAATGACATGAAATAACATAACATGAATTAACATAAAATCAAGAAAATTAATAAATTAACAACAAAATAAAATAAAATTCATTGTGTTATGTGTCCTTGACATTGATTTTGGAACTGAAAGCCCTCTGTCCTTTCAGGCAAACAGTCTCTTAGATATTGGACTGGCGGACAGGAGAGAAGAGGAGAGGAGAGGAGAGGATAGGAGAGGAGAGGAGAGGACAGGAGAGGAGAGGAGAGGAGAGGAGAGCAGTTCTGCTCTGTCAGGCCTGCAGTTCTGCGTGACAAGCCCTGAGCGAGCCCTGAGGCCTCCATACATGATACTACAGGCAGTATTGCTACTGGAAGGAAGGCTGCACTGGCAACAAATCCACACTGTCTTTTTGCAAAAAAGGGACTCTATTAGGTTGCTTACTCCCCTATTTTGTAGGTACAGGGACTGATTTGGAGCCAGCACCCCAAAGGCTTCCTCCAAAGGGCTGCACATATGCGGCTGTGTCACCCCCATGTCACAATGCCAGCACCCGGCAACGCAGTGGGCACCAGGCCCCACGCAGGATCCAGAGGAGCAGCCTCCCGTGTCCACTGCCAGAGCTGGCCCGGGGGCAGCCCCAGCACATCTGACAGGAAGCACTTGAGGAGCTGCTGGAATCACAGGCCAGGGGCTGAGGGAAGAAAACCTTGCATGAGGCTGCTGGAGGTTCTCCGCTGCAAGACAATCTGCTGGCAGGGCCACCTTCCAAGCTCGGCTCATGGATGCAAATCCTTTTCAACTGGATAGCAGTGGCAAGACCAAGGCAATTCCTTCTTGAGGAGCACTGCACAGCTCACCATCCTCATCTCCTACAGAGCAACGCTCAGGAGCCGTAAGAGATAGGATGTCGAGGGCTTGCAAGGGCTTGCAAGGGCTTGCAGTGCTTTGGAACACCCACTGGTGTCCTACACAGGGACAGCAAGGATTCTTGCCCACAACGTCTATCAGCTCAGAGGCAGTTGGGCACTCTGGCAAGTCCGCCAGATAGCTCCAGCTCAAGGGAGGATAGGGCTTGGGCAGCTCCTGGGAAGCATGAGCAGCCTGTGGGACAAGGAGCCAGGTCTGGCTCACATGCTCAGGGAACAGCCCATGGCCAGCACTGGGCTCAGCAGGGAACTTTTTCCCCTGGGGCACATTGGCACTGGTCCCCGGCGGTTTTTTGCCTTCCTCTGCAGTTCTCAGCACGGCCCCTTGCCACCATTTCTTTGGGCCATTTGGCCTGGGAGCCGGCTGCTCATGCTCCACCATGCTGGCAGCCGCAGCTGCCACTTCTCAGCTCTCCCTGCAGCTAACACAAGCGCCTGGCAGGGACCAGAGCGCTTCTCATGCATCCCTGGCCAAGAAGCACAGCAGCCAAACAAGTTGTGGAAGGCAAAAAGTCTGCTCGTCATCGCTACATGTCACGCTTTGGAAGAGATGCCACGGTACCACTCACCTCTTCTTCCTCTTCTTCCTCTTCTTCTTCTTCTTCTTCTTCTTCTTCTTCTTCTTCTTCTTCTTTTGTGCATGGTCAGTCCCACAACTCCTTGTCAAGTTTCTCCCTCTGCAGGAACCGCGGACAGCTTGGCCTCTATTCCTGCTGCTGCTCTCTGCAGCTCTGGGACTTGCCTTTGCCAGCCTGCAAGGGATCTTTTCTCATGCTAAACTGAAGAATGCCTCAGCCTACTCCTGGCTACACTTGGGCTTGAGCTAATGCTTGTGAGCCTGGGTTCTGAAACAGAGTCACAAAGGGAAAAAAAATGACATGAAATAACATAACATGAATTAACATAAAATCAAGAAAATTAATAAATTAACAACAAAATAAAATAAAATTCATTGTGTTCTGTGTCCTTCACATTGATTTTGGAACTGAAAGCCCTCTGTCCTTTCAGGCAAACAGTCTCTTAGATATTGGACTGGCGGACAGGAGAGAAGAGAAGAGGACAGGAGAGGAGAGGAGAGGAGAAGAGAGGAGAGGAGAGGAGAGGAGAGGAGAGGCGAAGAGAGGAGAGGAGAGGAGAGGAGAGGAGAGCAGTTCTGCTCTGTCAGGCCTGCAGTTCTGCGTGACAAGCCCTGAGCGAGCCCTGAGACCTCCATACATGATACTACAGGCAGTATTGCTACTGGAAGGAAGGCTGCACTGGCAACAAATCCACACTGTCTTTTTGCACAAAAGGGACTCTATTAGGTTGCTTACTCCCCTATTTTGTAGGTACAGGGACTGATTTGGAGCCAGCACCCCAAAGGCTTCCTCCAAAGGGCTGCACATATGCGGCTGTGTCACCCCCATGTCACAATGCCAGCACCCGGCAACGCAGTGGGCACCAGGCCCCACGCAGGATCCAGAGGAGCAGCCTCCCGTGTCCACTGCCAGAGCTGGCCCGGGGGCAGCCCCAGCACATCTGACAGGAAGCACTTGAGGAGCTGCTGGAATCACAGGCCAGGGGCTGAGGGAAGAAAACCTTGCAGGAGGCTGCTGGAGGTTCTCCGCTGCAAGACAATCTGCTGGCAGGGCCACCTTCCAAGCTCGGCTCATGGATGCAAATCCTTTTCAACTGGATAGCAGTGGCAAGACCAAGGCAATTCCTTCTTGAGGATCACTGCACAGCTCACCATCCTCATCTCCTACAGAGCAACGCTCAGGAGCCGTAAGAGATAGGATGTCGAGGGCTTGCAAGGGCTTGCAAGGGCTTGCAGTGCTTTGGAACACCCACTGGTGTCCTACACAGGGACAGCAAGGATTCTTGCCCACAAGGTCTATCAGCTCAGAGGCAGTTGGGCACTCTGGCAAGTCCGCCAGATAGCTCCAGCTCAAGGGAGGATAGGGCTTGGGCAGCTCCTGGGAAGCATGAGCAGCCTGTGGGACAAGGAGCCAGGTCTGGCTCACATGCTCAGGGAACAGCCCATGGCCAGCACTGGGCTCAGCAGGGAACATTTTCCCCTGGGGCACATTGGCACTGGTCCCCGGCGGTTTTTTGCCTTCCTCTGCAGTTCTCAGCACGGCCCCTTGCCACCATTTCTTTGGGCCATTTGGCCTGGGAGCCGGCTGCTCATGCTCCACCATGCTGGCAGCCGCAGCTGCCACTTCTCAGCTCTCCCTGCAGCTAACACAAGCGCCTGGCAGGGACCAGAGCGCTTCTCATGCATCCCTGGCCAAGAAGCACAGCAGCCAAACAAGTTGTGGAAGGCAAAAATCTGCTCGTCATCGCTACATGTCACGCTTTGGAAGAGATGCCACGGTACCACTCACCTCTTCTTCCTCTTCTTCCTCTTCTTCTTCTTCTTCTTCTTCTTCTTCTTCTTCCTCCTCCTCTTTTGTGCATGGTCAGTCCCACAACTCCTTGTCAAGGTTCTCCCTCTGCAGGAACCGCGGACAGCTTGGCCTCTATTCCTGCTGCTGCTCTCTGCAGCTCTGGGACTTGCCTTTGCCAGCCTGCAAGGGATCTTTTCTCATGCTAAACTGAAGAATGCCTCAGCCTACTCCTGGCTACACTTGGGCTTGAGCTAATGCTTGTGAGCCTGGGTTCTGAAACAGAGTCACAAAGGGAAAAAAAATGACATGAAATAACAGAACATGAATTAACATAAAATCAAGAAAATTAATAAATTAACAACAAAATAAAATAAAATTCATTGTGTTCTGTGTCCTTGACATTGATTTTGGAACTGAAAGCCCTCTGTCCTTTCAGGCAAACAGTCTCTTAGATATTGGACTGGCGGACAGGAGAGAAGAGAAGAGGAGAGGAGAGGAGAGGAGAGGAGAGGAGAGGAGAGGAGAGGAGAGGAGAGCAGTTCTGCTCTGTCAGGCCTGCAGTTCTGCGTGACAAGCCCTGAGCGAGCCCTGAGGCCTCCATACATGATACTACAGGCAGTATTGCTACTGGAAGGAAGGCTGCACTGGCAACAAATCCACACTGTCTTTTTGCAAAAAAGGGAGTCGATTAGGTTGCTTACTCCCCTATTTTGTAGGTACAGGGACTGATTTGGAGCCAGCACCCCAAAGGCTTCCTCCAAAGGGCTGCACATATGTGGCTGTGTCACCCCCATGTCACAATGCCAGCACCTGGCAACGCAGTGGTCACCAGGCCCCACGCAGGATCCAGAGGAGCAGCCTCCCGTGTCCACTGCCAGAGCTGGCCCGGGGGCAGCCCCAGCACATCTGACAGGAAGCACTTGAGGAGCTGCTGGAATCACAGGCCAGGGGCTGAGGGAAGAAAACCTTGCAGGAGGCTGCTGGAGGTTCTCCGCTGCAAGACAATCTGCTGGCAGGGCCACCTTCCAAGCTCGGCTCATGGATGCAAATCCTTTTCAACTGGATAGCAGTGGCAAGACCAAGGCAATTCCTTCTTGAGGAGCACTGCACAGCTCACCATCCTCATCTCCTACAGAGCAACGCTCAGGAGCCGTAAGAGATAGGATGTCGAGGGCTTGCAAGGGCTTGCAAGGGCTTGCAGTGCTTTGGAACACCCACTGGTGTCCTACACAGGGACAGCAAGGATTCTTGCCCACAAGGTCTATCAGCTCAGAGGCACTTGGGCACTCTGGCAAGTCCGCCAGATAGCTCCAGCTCAAGGGAGGATAGGGCTTGGGCAGCTCCTGGGAAGCATGAGCAGCCTGTGGGACAAGGAGTCAGGTCTGGCTCACATGCTCAGGGAACAGCCCATGGCCAGCACTGGGCTCAGCAAGGAACTTTTTCCCCTGGGGCACATTGGCACTGGTCCCCGGCGGTTTTTTGCCTTCCTCTGCAGTTCTCAGCACGGCCCCTTGCCACCATTTCTTTGGGCCATTTGGCCTGGGAGCCGGCTGCTCATGCTCCACCATGCTGGCAGCCACAGCTGCCACTTCTCAGCTCTCCCTGCAGCTAACACAAGCGCCTGGCAGGGACCAGAGCACTTCTCATGCATCCCTGGCCAGGAGGCACAGCAGCCAAACAAGTTGTGGAAGGCAAAAAGTCTGCTCGTCATCGCTACATGTCACGCTTTGGAAGAGATGCCACGGTACCACTCACCTCTTCTTCCTCTTCTTCCTCTTCTTCCTCTTCTTCTTCTTCTTCTTCTTCTTCTTCTTCCTCCTCTTTTGTGCATGGTCAGTCCCACAACTCCTTGTCAAGGTTCTCCCTCTGCAGGAACCGCGGACAGCTTGGCCTCTATTCCTGCTGCTGCTCTCTGCAGCTCTGGGACTTGCCTTTGCCAGCCTGCAAGGGATCTTTTCTCATGCTAAACTGAAGAATGCCTCAGCCTACTCCTGGCTACACTTGGGCTTGAGCTAATGCTTGTGAGCCTGGGTTCTGAAACAGAGTCACAAAGGGAAAAAAAATGACATGAAATAACATAACATGAATTAACATAAAATCAAGAAAATTAATAAATTAACAACAAAATAAAATAAAATTCATTGTGTTCTGTGTCCTTGACATTGATTTTGGAACTGAAAGCCCTCTGTCCTTTCAGGCAAACAGTCTCTTAGATATTGGACTGGCGGACAGGAGAGAAGAGGAGAGGAGAGGAGAGGAGAGGAGAGGAGAGGAGAGGAGAGGAGAGGAGAGCAGTTCTGCTCTGTCCGGCCTGCAGTTCTGCGTGACAAGCCCTGAGCGAGCCCTGAGGCCTCCATACATGATACTACAGGCAGTATTGCTACTGGAAGGAAGGCTGCACTGGCAACAAATCCACACTGTCTTTTTGCACAAAAGGGACTCTATTAGGTTGCTTACTCCCCTATTTTGTAGGTACAGGGACTGATTTGGAGCCAGCACCCCAAAGGCTTCCTCCAAAGGGCTGCACATATGCGGCTGTGTCACCCCCATGTCACAATGCCAGCACCCGGCAACGCAGTGGTCACCAGGCCCCACGCAGGATCCAGAGGAGCAGCCTCCCGTGTCCACTGCCAGAGCTGGCCCGGGGGCAGCCCCAGCACATCTGACAGGAAGCACTTGAGGAGCTGCTGGAATCACAGGCCAGGGGCTGAGGGAAGAAAACCTTGCATGAGGCTGCTGGAGGCTCTCCGCTGCAAGACAATCTGCTGGCAGGGCCACCTTCCAAGCTCGGCTCATGGATGCAAATCCTTTTCAACTGGATAGCAGTGGCAAGACCAAGGCAATTCCTTCTTGAGGAGCACTGCACAGCTCACCATCCTCATCTCCTACAGAGCAACGCTCAGGAGCCGTAAGAGATAGGATGTCGAGGGCTTGCAAGGGCTTGCAAGGGCTTGCAGTGCTTTGGAACACCCACTGGTGTCCTACACAGGGACAGCAAGGATTCTTGCCCACAACGTCTATCAGCTCAGAGGCACTTGGGCACTCTGGCAAGTCCGCCAGATAGCTCCAGCTCAAGGGAGGATAGGGCTTGGGCAGCTCCTGGGAAGCAGGAGCAGCCTGTGGGACAAGGAGCCAGGTCTGGCTCACATGCTCAGGGAACAGCCCATGGCCAGCACTGGGCTCAGCAAGGAACTTTTTCCCCTGGGGCACATTGGCACTGGTCCCCGGCGGTTTTTTGCCTTCCTCTGCAGTTCTCAGCACGGCCCCTTGCCACCATTTCTTTGGGCCATTTGGCCTGGGAGCCGGCTGCTCATGCTCCACCATGCTGGCAGCCGCAGCTGCCACTTCTCAGCTCTCCCTGCAGCTAACACAAGCGCCTGGCAGGGACCAGAGCGCTTCTCATGCATCCCTGGCCAAGAAGCACAGCAGCCAATCAAGTTGTGGAAGGCAAAAAGTCTGCTCGTCATCGCTACATGTCACGCTTTGGAAGAGATGCCACGGTACCACTCACCTCTTCTTCCTCTTCTTCCTCTTCTTCTTCTTCTTCTTCCTCCTCTTTTGTGCATGGTCAGTCCCACAACTCCTTGTCAAGGTTCTCCCTCTGCAGGAACCGCGGACAGCTTGGCCTCTATTCCTGCTGCTGCTCTCTGCAGCTCTGGGACTTGCCTTTTCCAGCCTGCAAGGGATCTTTTCTCATGCTAAACTGAAGAATGCCTCAGCCTACTCCTGGCTACACTTGGGCTTGAGCTAATGCTTGTGAGCCTGGGTTCTGAAACAGAGTCACAAAGGGAAAAAAAATGACATGAAATAACATAACATGAATTAACATAAAATCAAGAAAATTAATAAATTAACAACAAAATAAAATTGAATTCATTGTGTTATGTGTCCTTGACATTGATTTTGGAACTGAAAGCCCTCTGTCCTTTCAGGCAAACAGTCTCTTAGATATTGGACTGGCGGACAGGAGAGAAGAGGAGAGGAGAGGAGAGGAGAGGAGAGGAGAGGAGAGGACAGGAGAGGAGAGGCGAAGAGAGGAGAGGAGAGGAGAGGAGAGGAGAGGAGAGGAGAGGAGAGCAGTTCTGCTCTGTCAGGCCTGCAGTTCTGCGTGACAAGCCCTGAGCGAGCCCTGAGGCCTCCATACATGATACTACAGGCAGTATTGCTACTGGAAGGAAGGCTGCACTGGCAACAAATCCACACTGTCTTTTTGCACAAAAGGGACTCTATTAGGTTGCTTACTCCCCTATTTTGTAGGTGCAGGGACTGATTTGGAGCCAGCACCCCAAAGGCTTTCTCCAAAGGGCTGCACATATGCGGCTGTGTCACCCCCATGTCACAATGCCAGCACCCGGCGACGCAGTGGTCACCAGGCCCCACGCAGGATCCAGAGGAGCAGCCTCCCGTGTCCACTGCCAGAGCTGGCCCGGGGGCAGCCCCAGCACATCTGACAGGAAGCACTTGAGGAGCTGCTGGAATCACAGGCCAGGGGCTGAGGGAAGAAAACCTTGCATGAGGCTGCTGGAGGTTCTCCGCTGCAAGACAATCTGCTGGCAGGGCCACCTTCCAAGCTCGGCTCATGGATGCAAATCCTTTTCAACTGGATAGCAGTGGCAAGACCAAGGCAATTCCTTCTTGAGGAGCACTGCACAGCTCACCATCCTCATCTCCTACAGAGCAACGCTCAGGAGCCGTAAGAGATAGGATGTCGAGGGCTTGCAAGGGCTTGCAAGGGCTTGCAGTGCTTTGGAACACCCACTGGTGTCCTACACAGGGACAGCAAGGATTCTTGCCCACAAGGTCTATCAGCTCAGAGGCACTTGAGCACTCTGGCAAGTCCGCCAGATAGCTCCAGCTCAAGGGAGGATAGGGCTTGGGCAGCTCCTGGGAAGCATGAGCAGCCTGTGGGACAAGGAGCCAGGTCTGGCTCACATGCTCAGGGAACAGCCCATGGCCAGCACTGGGCTCAGCAAGGAACTTTTTCCCCTGGGGCACATTGGCACTGGTCCCCGGCGGTTTTTTGCCTTCCTCTGCAGTTCTCAGCACGGCCCCTTGCCACCATTTCTTTGGGCCATTTGGCCTGGGAGCCGGCTGCTCATGCTCCACCATGCTGGCAGCCGCAGCTGCCACTTCTCAGCTCTCCCTGCAGCTAACACAAGCGCCTGGCAGGGACCAGAGCGCTTCTCATGCATCCCTGGCCAAGAAGCACAGCAGCCAAACAAGTTGTGGAAGGCAAAAAGTTTGCTCGTCATCGCTACATGTCACGCTTTGGAAGAGATGCCACGGTACCACTCACCTCTTCTTCCTCTTCTTCCTCTTCTTCTTCTTCTTCTTCTTCTTCTTCTTCCTCCTCTTTTGTGCATGGTCAGTCCCACAACTCCTTGTCAAGGTTCTCCCTCTGCAGGAACCGCGGACAGCTTGGCCTCTATTCCTGCTGCTGCTCTCTGCAGCTCTGGGACTTGCCTTTGCCAGCCTGCAAGGGATCTTTTCTCATGCTAAACTGAAGAATGCCTCAGCCTACTCCTGGCTACACTTGGGCTTGAGCTAATGCTTGTGAGCCTGGGTTCTGAAACAGAGTCACAAAGGGAAAAAAAATGACATGAAATAACATAACATGAATTAACATAAAATCAAGAAAATTAATAAATTAACAACAAAATAAAATAAAATTCATTGTGTTATGTGTCCTTGACATTGATTTTGGAACTGAAAGCCCTCTGTCCTTTCAGGCAAACAGTCTCTTAGATATTGGACTGGCGGACAGGAGAGAAGAGGAGAGGAGAGGAGAGGATAGGAGAGGAGAGGAGAGGACAGGAGAGGAGAGGAGAGGAGAGGAGAGCAGTTCTGCTCTGTCAGGCCTGCAGTTCTGCGTGACAAGCCCTGAGCGAGCCCTGAGGCCTCCATACATGATACTACAGGCAGTATTGCTACTGGAAGGAAGGCTGCACTGGCAACAAATCCACACTGTCTTTTTGCAAAAAAGGGACTCTATTAGGTTGCTTACTCCCCTATTTTGTAGGTACAGGGACTGATTTGGAGCCAGCACCCCAAAGGCTTCCTCCAAAGGGCTGCACATATGCGGCTGTGTCACCCCCATGTCACAATGCCAGCACCCGGCAACGCAGTGGGCACCAGGCCCCACGCAGGATCCAGAGGAGCAGCCTCCCGTGTCCACTGCCAGAGCTGGCCCGGGGGCAGCCCCAGCACATCTGACAGGAAGCACTTGAGGAGCTGCTGGAATCACAGGCCAGGGGCTGAGGGAAGAAAACCTTGCATGAGGCTGCTGGAGGTTCTCCGCTGCAAGACAATCTGCTGGCAGGGCCACCTTCCAAGCTCGGCTCATGGATGCAAATCCTTTTCAACTGGATAGCAGTGGCAAGACCAAGGCAATTCCTTCTTGAGGAGCACTGCACAGCTCACCATCCTCATCTCCTACAGAGCAACGCTCAGGAGCCGTAAGAGATAGGATGTCGAGGGCTTGCAAGGGCTTGCAAGGGCTTGCAGTGCTTTGGAACACCCACTGGTGTCCTACACAGGGACAGCAAGGATTCTTGCCCACAACGTCTATCAGCTCAGAGGCAGTTGGGCACTCTGGCAAGTCCGCCAGATAGCTCCAGCTCAAGGGAGGATAGGGCTTGGGCAGCTCCTGGGAAGCATGAGCAGCCTGTGGGACAAGGAGCCAGGTCTGGCTCACATGCTCAGGGAACAGCCCATGGCCAGCACTGGGCTCAGCAGGGAACTTTTTCCCCTGGGGCACATTGGCACTGGTCCCCGGCGGTTTTTTGCCTTCCTCTGCAGTTCTCAGCACGGCCCCTTGCCACCATTTCTTTGGGCCATTTGGCCTGGGAGCCGGCTGCTCATGCTCCACCATGCTGGCAGCCGCAGCTGCCACTTCTCAGCTCTCCCTGCAGCTAACACAAGCGCCTGGCAGGGACCAGAGCGCTTCTCATGCATCCCTGGCCAAGAAGCACAGCAGCCAAACAAGTTGTGGAAGGCAAAAAGTCTGCTCGTCATCGCTACATGTCACGCTTTGGAAGAGATGCCACGGTACCACTCACCTCTTCTTCCTCTTCTTCCTCTTCTTCTTCTTCTTCTTCTTCTTCTTCTTCTTCTTCTTCTTCTTTTGTGCATGGTCAGTCCCACAACTCCTTGTCAAGTTTCTCCCTCTGCAGGAACCGCGGACAGCTTGGCCTCTATTCCTGCTGCTGCTCTCTGCAGCTCTGGGACTTGCCTTTGCCAGCCTGCAAGGGATCTTTTCTCATGCTAAACTGAAGAATGCCTCAGCCTACTCCTGGCTACACTTGGGCTTGAGCTAATGCTTGTGAGCCTGGGTTCTGAAACAGAGTCACAAAGGGAAAAAAAATGACATGAAATAACATAACATGAATTAACATAAAATCAAGAAAATTAATAAATTAACAACAAAATAAAATAAAATTCATTGTGTTCTGTGTCCTTCACATTGATTTTGGAACTGAAAGCCCTCTGTCCTTTCAGGCAAACAGTCTCTTAGATATTGGACTGGCGGACAGGAGAGAAGAGAAGAGGACAGGAGAGGAGAGGAGAGGAGAAGAGAGGAGAGGAGAGGAGAGGAGAGGAGAGGCGAAGAGAGGAGAGGAGAGGAGAGGAGAGGAGAGCAGTTCTGCTCTGTCAGGCCTGCAGTTCTGCGTGACAAGCCCTGAGCGAGCCCTGAGACCTCCATACATGATACTACAGGCAGTATTGCTACTGGAAGGAAGGCTGCACTGGCAACAAATCCACACTGTCTTTTTGCACAAAAGGGACTCTATTAGGTTGCTTACTCCCCTATTTTGTAGGTACAGGGACTGATTTGGAGCCAGCACCCCAAAGGCTTCCTCCAAAGGGCTGCACATATGCGGCTGTGTCACCCCCATGTCACAATGCCAGCACCCGGCAACGCAGTGGGCACCAGGCCCCACGCAGGATCCAGAGGAGCAGCCTCCCGTGTCCACTGCCAGAGCTGGCCCGGGGGCAGCCCCAGCACATCTGACAGGAAGCACTTGAGGAGCTGCTGGAATCACAGGCCAGGGGCTGAGGGAAGAAAACCTTGCAGGAGGCTGCTGGAGGTTCTCCGCTGCAAGACAATCTGCTGGCAGGGCCACCTTCCAAGCTCGGCTCATGGATGCAAATCCTTTTCAACTGGATAGCAGTGGCAAGACCAAGGCAATTCCTTCTTGAGGATCACTGCACAGCTCACCATCCTCATCTCCTACAGAGCAACGCTCAGGAGCCGTAAGAGATAGGATGTCGAGGGCTTGCAAGGGCTTGCAAGGGCTTGCAGTGCTTTGGAACACCCACTGGTGTCCTACACAGGGACAGCAAGGATTCTTGCCCACAAGGTCTATCAGCTCAGAGGCAGTTGGGCACTCTGGCAAGTCCGCCAGATAGCTCCAGCTCAAGGGAGGATAGGGCTTGGGCAGCTCCTGGGAAGCATGAGCAGCCTGTGGGACAAGGAGCCAGGTCTGGCTCACATGCTCAGGGAACAGCCCATGGCCAGCACTGGGCTCAGCAGGGAACATTTTCCCCTGGGGCACATTGGCACTGGTCCCCGGCGGTTTTTTGCCTTCCTCTGCAGTTCTCAGCACGGCCCCTTGCCACCATTTCTTTGGGCCATTTGGCCTGGGAGCCGGCTGCTCATGCTCCACCATGCTGGCAGCCGCAGCTGCCACTTCTCAGCTCTCCCTGCAGCTAACACAAGCGCCTGGCAGGGACCAGAGCGCTTCTCATGCATCCCTGGCCAAGAAGCACAGCAGCCAAACAAGTTGTGGAAGGCAAAAATCTGCTCGTCATCGCTACATGTCACGCTTTGGAAGAGATGCCACGGTACCACTCACCTCTTCTTCCTCTTCTTCCTCTTCTTCTTCTTCTTCTTCTTCTTCTTCTTCTTCCTCCTCCTCTTTTGTGCATGGTCAGTCCCACAACTCCTTGTCAAGGTTCTCCCTCTGCAGGAACCGCGGACAGCTTGGCCTCTATTCCTGCTGCTGCTCTCTGCAGCTCTGGGACTTGCCTTTGCCAGCCTGCAAGGGATCTTTTCTCATGCTAAACTGAAGAATGCCTCAGCCTACTCCTGGCTACACTTGGGCTTGAGCTAATGCTTGTGAGCCTGGGTTCTGAAACAGAGTCACAAAGGGAAAAAAAATGACATGAAATAACAGAACATGAATTAACATAAAATCAAGAAAATTAATAAATTAACAACAAAATAAAATAAAATTCATTGTGTTCTGTGTCCTTGACATTGATTTTGGAACTGAAAGCCCTCTGTCCTTTCAGGCAAACAGTCTCTTAGATATTGGACTGGCGGACAGGAGAGAAGAGAAGAGGAGAGGAGAGGAGAGGAGAGGAGAGGAGAGGAGAGGAGAGGAGAGGAGAGCAGTTCTGCTCTGTCAGGCCTGCAGTTCTGCGTGACAAGCCCTGAGCGAGCCCTGAGGCCTCCATACATGATACTACAGGCAGTATTGCTACTGGAAGGAAGGCTGCACTGGCAACAAATCCACACTGTCTTTTTGCAAAAAAGGGAGTCGATTAGGTTGCTTACTCCCCTATTTTGTAGGTACAGGGACTGATTTGGAGCCAGCACCCCAAAGGCTTCCTCCAAAGGGCTGCACATATGTGGCTGTGTCACCCCCATGTCACAATGCCAGCACCTGGCAACGCAGTGGTCACCAGGCCCCACGCAGGATCCAGAGGAGCAGCCTCCCGTGTCCACTGCCAGAGCTGGCCCGGGGGCAGCCCCAGCACATCTGACAGGAAGCACTTGAGGAGCTGCTGGAATCACAGGCCAGGGGCTGAGGGAAGAAAACCTTGCAGGAGGCTGCTGGAGGTTCTCCGCTGCAAGACAATCTGCTGGCAGGGCCACCTTCCAAGCTCGGCTCATGGATGCAAATCCTTTTCAACTGGATAGCAGTGGCAAGACCAAGGCAATTCCTTCTTGAGGAGCACTGCACAGCTCACCATCCTCATCTCCTACAGAGCAACGCTCAGGAGCCGTAAGAGATAGGATGTCGAGGGCTTGCAAGGGCTTGCAAGGGCTTGCAGTGCTTTGGAACACCCACTGGTGTCCTACACAGGGACAGCAAGGATTCTTGCCCACAAGGTCTATCAGCTCAGAGGCACTTGGGCACTCTGGCAAGTCCGCCAGATAGCTCCAGCTCAAGGGAGGATAGGGCTTGGGCAGCTCCTGGGAAGCATGAGCAGCCTGTGGGACAAGGAGTCAGGTCTGGCTCACATGCTCAGGGAACAGCCCATGGCCAGCACTGGGCTCAGCAAGGAACTTTTTCCCCTGGGGCACATTGGCACTGGTCCCCGGCGGTTTTTTGCCTTCCTCTGCAGTTCTCAGCACGGCCCCTTGCCACCATTTCTTTGGGCCATTTGGCCTGGGAGCCGGCTGCTCATGCTCCACCATGCTGGCAGCCACAGCTGCCACTTCTCAGCTCTCCCTGCAGCTAACACAAGCGCCTGGCAGGGACCAGAGCACTTCTCATGCATCCCTGGCCAGGAGGCACAGCAGCCAAACAAGTTGTGGAAGGCAAAAAGTCTGCTCGTCATCGCTACATGTCACGCTTTGGAAGAGATGCCACGGTACCACTCACCTCTTCTTCCTCTTCTTCCTCTTCTTCCTCTTCTTCTTCTTCTTCTTCTTCTTCTTCTTCCTCCTCTTTTGTGCATGGTCAGTCCCACAACTCCTTGTCAAGGTTCTCCCTCTGCAGGAACCGCGGACAGCTTGGCCTCTATTCCTGCTGCTGCTCTCTGCAGCTCTGGGACTTGCCTTTGCCAGCCTGCAAG
Organism: Caloenas nicobarica; assembly: GCF_036013445.1. Lineage (NCBI taxonomy): Eukaryota > Metazoa > Chordata > Aves > Columbiformes > Columbidae > Caloenas > Caloenas nicobarica. The sequence goes on from NC_088259.1 coordinate 371,744, forward strand.
GGATCTTTTCTCATGCTAAACTGAAGAATGCCTCAGCCTACTCCTGGCTACACTTGGGCTTGAGCTAATGCTTGTGAGCCTGGGTTCTGAAACAGAGTCACAAAGGGAAAAAAAATGACATGAAATAACATAACATGAATTAACATAAAATCAAGAAAATTAATAAATTAACAACAAAATAAAATAAAATTCATTGTGTTCTGTGTCCTTGACATTGATTTTGGAACTGAAAGCCCTCTGTCCTTTCAGGCAAACAGTCTCTTAGATATTGGACTGGCGGACAGGAGAGAAGAGGAGAGGAGAGGAGAGGAGAGGAGAGGAGAGGAGAGGAGAGGAGAGGAGAGCAGTTCTGCTCTGTCCGGCCTGCAGTTCTGCGTGACAAGCCCTGAGCGAGCCCTGAGGCCTCCATACATGATACTACAGGCAGTATTGCTACTGGAAGGAAGGCTGCACTGGCAACAAATCCACACTGTCTTTTTGCACAAAAGGGACTCTATTAGGTTGCTTACTCCCCTATTTTGTAGGTACAGGGACTGATTTGGAGCCAGCACCCCAAAGGCTTCCTCCAAAGGGCTGCACATATGCGGGTGTGTCACCCCCATGTCACAATGCCAGCACCCGGCAACGCAGTGGTCACCAGGCCCCACGCAGGATCCAGAGGAGCAGCCTCCCGTGTCCACTGCCAGAGCTGGCCCGGGGGCAGCCCCAGCACATCTGACAGGAAGCACTTGAGGAGCTGCTGGAATCACAGGCCAGGGGCTGAGGGAAGAAAACCTTGCATGAGGCTGCTGGAGGCTCTCCGCTGCAAGACAATCTGCTGGCAGGGCCACCTTCCAAGCTCGGCTCATGGATGCAAATCCTTTTCAACTGGATAGCAGTGGCAAGACCAAGGCAATTCCTTCTTGAGGAGCACTGCACAGCTCACCATCCTCATCTCCTACAGAGCAACGCTCAGGAGCCGTAAGAGATAGGATGTCGAGGGCTTGCAAGGGCTTGCAAGGGCTTGCAGTGCTTTGGAACACCCACTGGTGTCCTACACAGGGACAGCAAGGATTCTTGCCCACAACGTCTATCAGCTCAGAGGCACTTGGGCACTCTGGCAAGTCCGCCAGATAGCTCCAGCTCAAGGGAGGATAGGGCTTGGGCAGCTCCTGGGAAGCAGGAGCAGCCTGTGGGACAAGGAGCCAGGTCTGGCTCACATGCTCAGGGAACAGCCCATGGCCAGCACTGGGCTCAGCAAGGAACTTTTTCCCCTGGGGCACATTGGCACTGGTCCCCGGCGGTTTTTTGCCTTCCTCTGCAGTTCTCAGCACGGCCCCTTGCCACCATTTCTTTGGGCCATTTGGCCTGGGAGCCGGCTGCTCATGCTCCACCATGCTGGCAGCCGCAGCTGCCACTTCTCAGCTCTCCCTGCAGCTAACACAAGCGCCTGGCAGGGACCAGAGCGCTTCTCATGCATCCCTGGCCAAGAAGCACAGCAGCCAATCAAGTTGTGGAAGGCAAAAAGTCTGCTCGTCATCGCTACATGTCACGCTTTGGAAGAGATGCCACGGTACCACTCACCTCTTCTTCCTCTTCTTCCTCTTCTTCTTCTTCTTCTTCCTCCTCTTTTGTGCATGGTCAGTCCCACAACTCCTTGTCAAGGTTCTCCCTCTGCAGGAACCGCGGACAGCTTGGCCTCTATTCCTGCTGCTGCTCTCTGCAGCTCTGGGACTTGCCTTTTCCAGCCTGCAAGGGATCTTTTCTCATGCTAAACTGAAGAATGCCTCAGCCTACTCCTGGCTACACTTGGGCTTGAGCTAATGCTTGTGAGCCTGGGTTCTGAAACAGAGTCACAAAGGGAAAAAAAATGACATGAAATAACATAACATGAATTAACATAAAATCAAGAAAATTAATAAATTAACAACAAAATAAAATTGAATTCATTGTGTTATGTGTCCTTGACATTGATTTTGGAACTGAAAGCCCTCTGTCCTTTCAGGCAAACAGTCTCTTAGATATTGGACTGGCGGACAGGAGAGAAGAGGAGAGGAGAGGAGAGGAGAGGAGAGGAGAGGAGAGGACAGGAGAGGAGAGGCGAAGAGAGGAGAGGAGAGGAGAGGAGAGGAGAGGAGAGGAGAGGAGAGCAGTTCTGCTCTGTCAGGCCTGCAGTTCTGCGTGACAAGCCCTGAGCGAGCCCTGAGGCCTCCATACATGATACTACAGGCAGTATTGCTACTGGAAGGAAGGCTGCACTGGCAACAAATCCACACTGTCTTTTTGCACAAAAGGGACTCTATTAGGTTGCTTACTCCCCTATTTTGTAGGTGCAGGGACTGATTTGGAGCCAGCACCCCAAAGGCTTTCTCCAAAGGGCTGCACATATGCGGCTGTGTCACCCCCATGTCACAATGCCAGCACCCGGCGACGCAGTGGTCACCAGGCCCCACGCAGGATCCAGAGGAGCAGCCTCCCGTGTCCACTGCCAGAGCTGGCCCGGGGGCAGCCCCAGCACATCTGACAGGAAGCACTTGAGGAGCTGCTGGAATCACAGGCCAGGGGCTGAGGGAAGAAAACCTTGCATGAGGCTGCTGGAGGTTCTCCGCTGCAAGACAATCTGCTGGCAGGGCCACCTTCCAAGCTCGGCTCATGGATGCAAATCCTTTTCAACTGGATAGCAGTGGCAAGACCAAGGCAATTCCTTCTTGAGGAGCACTGCACAGCTCACCATCCTCATCTCCTACAGAGCAACGCTCAGGAGCCGTAAGAGATAGGATGTCGAGGGCTTGCAAGGGCTTGCAAGGGCTTGCAGTGCTTTGGAACACCCACTGGTGTCCTACACAGGGACAGCAAGGATTCTTGCCCACAAGGTCTATCAGCTCAGAGGCACTTGAGCACTCTGGCAAGTCCGCCAGATAGCTCCAGCTCAAGGGAGGATAGGGCTTGGGCAGCTCCTGGGAAGCATGAGCAGCCTGTGGGACAAGGAGCCAGGTCTGGCTCACATGCTCAGGGAACAGCCCATGGCCAGCACTGGGCTCAGCAAGGAACTTTTTCCCCTGGGGCACATTGGCACTGGTCCCCGGCGGTTTTTTGCCTTCCTCTGCCGTTCTCAGCACGGCCCCTTGCCACCATTTCTTTGGGCCATTTGGCCTGGGAGCCGGCTGCTCATGCTCCACCATGCTGGCAGCCACAGCTGCCACTTCTCAGCTCTCCCTGCAGCTAACACAAGCGCCTGGCAGGGACCAGAGCACTTCTCATGCATCCCTGGCGAAGAAGCACAGCAGCCAAACAAGTTGTGGAAGGCAAAAAGTCTGCTCGTCATCGCTACATGTCACGCTTTGGAAGAGATGCCACGGTACCACTCACCTCTTCTTCCTCTTCTTCCTCTTCTTCTTCTTCTTCTTCTTCTTCTTCTTCTTCCTCCTCTTTTGTGCATGGTCAGTCCCACAACTCCTTGTCAAGGTTCTCCCTCTGCAGGAACCGCGGACAGCTTGGCCTCTATTCCTGCTGCTGCTCTCTGCAGCTCTGGGACTTGCCTTTGCCAGCCTGCAAGGGATCTTTTCTCATGCTAAACTGAAGAATGCCTCAGCCTACTCCTGGCTACACTTGGGCTTGAGCTAATGCTTGTGAGCCTGGGTTCTGAAACAGAGTCACAAAGGGAAAAAAAATGACATGAAATAACATAACATGAATTAACATAAAATCAAGAAAATTAATAAATTAACAACAAAATAAAATAAAATTCATTGTGTTATGTGTCCTTGACATTGATTTTGGAACTGAAAGCCCTCTGTCCTTTCAGGCAAACAGTCTCTTAGATATTGGACTGGCGGACAGGAGAGAAGAGGAGAGGAGAGGAGAGGAGAGGAGAGGAGAGGACAGGAGAGGAGAGGAGAGGAGAGGAGAGCAGTTCTGCTCTGTCAGGCCTGCAGTTCTGCGTGACAAGCCCTGAGCGAGCCCTGAGGCCTCCATACATGATACTACAGGCAGTATTGCTACTGGAAGGAAGGCTGCACTGGCAACAAATCCACACTGTCTTTTTGCAAAAAAGGGACTCTATTAGGTTGCTTACTCCCCTATTTTGTAGGTACAGGGACTGATTTGGAGCCAGCACCCCAAAGGCTTCCTCCAAAGGGCTGCACATATGTGGCTGTGTCACCCCCATGTCACAATGCCAGCACCCGGCAACGCAGTGGGCACCAGGCCCCACGCAGGATCCAGAGGAGCAGCCTCCCGTGTCCACTGCCAGAGCTGGCCCGGGGGCAGCCCCAGCACATCTGACAGGAAGCACTTGAGGAGCTGCTGGAATCACAGGCCAGGGGCTGAGGGAAGAAAACCTTGCATGAGGCTGCTGGAGGTTCTCCGCTGCAAGACAATCTGCTGGCAGGGCCACCTTCCAAGCTCGGCTCATGGATGCAAATCCTTTTCAACTGGATAGCAGTGGCAAGACCAAGGCAATTCCTTCTTGAGGAGCACTGCACAGCTCACCATCCTCATCTCCTACAGAGCAACGCTCAGGAGCCGTAAGAGATAGGATGTCGAGGGCTTGCAAGGGCTTGCAAGGGCTTGCAGTGCTTTGGAACACCCACTGGTGTCCTACACAGGGACAGCAAGGATTCTTGCCCACAACGTCTATCAGCTCAGAGGCAGTTGGGCACTCTGGCAAGTCCGCCAGATAGCTCCAGCTCAAGGGAGGATAGGGCTTGGGCAGCTCCTGGGAAGCATGAGCAGCCTGTGGGACAAGGAGCCAGGTCTGGCTCACATGCTCAGGGAACAGCCCATGGCCAGCACTGGGCTCAGCAGGGAACTTTTTCCCCTGGGGCACATTGGCACTGGTCCCCGGCGGTTTTTTGCCTTCCTCTGCAGTTCTCAGCACGGCCCCTTGCCACCATTTCTTTGGGCCATTTGGCCTGGGAGCCGGCTGCTCATGCTCCACCATGCTGGCAGCCGCAGCTGCCACTTCTCAGCTCTCCCTGCAGCTAACACAAGCGCCTGGCAGGGACCAGAGCGCTTCTCATGCATCCCTGGCCAAGAAGCACAGCAGCCAAACAAGTTGTGGAAGGCAAAAAGTCTGCTCGTCATCGCTACATGTCACGCTTTGGAAGAGATGCCACGGTACCACTCACCTCTTCTTCCTCTTCTTCCTCTTCTTCTTCTTCTTCTTCTTCTTCTTCTTCTTCTTCTTCTTCTTCTTCCTCCTCTTTTGTGCATGGTCAGTCCCACAACTCCTTGTCAAGGTTCTCCCTCTGCAGGAACCGCGGACAGCTTGGCCTCTATTCCTGCTGCTGCTCTCTGCAGCTCTGGGACTTGCCTTTGCCAGCCTGCAAGGGATCTTTTCTCATGCTAAACTGAAGAATGCCTCAGCCTACTCCTGGCTACACTTGGGCTTGAGCTAATGCTTGTGAGCCTGGGTTCTGAAACAGAGTCACAAAGGGAAAAAAAATGACATGAAATAACATGACATGAATTAACATAAAATCAAGAAAATTAATAAATTAACAACAAAATAAAATAAAATTCATTGTGTTCTGTGTCCTTCACATTGATTTTGGAACTGAAAGCCCTCTGTCCTTTCAGGCAAACAGTCTCTTAGATATTGGACTGGCGGACAGGAGAGAAGAGAAGAGGACAGGAGAGGAGAGGAGAGGAGAAGAGAGGAGAGGAGAGGAGAGGAGAGGAGAGGAGAGGAGAGGCGAAGAGAGGAGAGGAGAGGAGAGGAGAGGAGAGCAGTTCTGCTCTGTCAGGCCTGCAGTTCTGCGTGACAAGCCCTGAGCGAGCCCTGAGACCTCCATACATGATACTACAGGCAGTATTGCTACTGGAAGGAAGGCTGCACTGGCAACAAATCCACACTGTCTTTTTGCACAAAAGGGACTCTATTAGGTTGCTTACTCCCCTATTTTGTAGGTACAGGGACTGATTTGGAGCCAGCACCCCAAAGGCTTCCTCCAAAGGGCTGCACATATGCGGCTGTGTCACCCCCATGTCACAATGCCAGCACCCGGCAACGCAGTGGGCACCAGGCCCCACGCAGGATCCAGAGGAGCAGCCTCCCGTGTCCACTGCCAGAGCTGGCCCGGGGGCAGCCCCAGCACATCTGACAGGAAGCACTTGAGGAGCTGCTGGAATCACAGGCCAGGGGCTGAGGGAAGAAAACCTTGCAGGAGGCTGCTGGAGGTTCTCCGCTGCAAGACAATCTGCTGGCAGGGCCACCTTCCAAGCTCGGCTCATGGATGCAAATCCTTTTCAACTGGATAGCAGTGGCAAGACCAAGGCAATTCCTTCTTGAGGATCACTGCACAGCTCACCATCCTCATCTCCTACAGAGCAACGCTCAGGAGCCGTAAGAGATAGGATGTCGAGGGCTTGCAAGGGCTTGCAAGGGCTTGCAGTGCTTTGGAACACCCACTGGTGTCCTACACAGGGACAGCAAGGATTCTTGCCCACAACGTCTATCAGCTCAGAGGCAGTTGGGCACTCTGGCAAGTCCGCCAGATAGCTCCAGCTCAAGGGAGGATAGGGCTTGGGCAGCTCCTGGGAAGCATGAGCAGCCTGTGGGACAAGGAGCCAGGTCTGGCTCACATGCTCAGGGAACAGCCCATGGCCAGCACTGGGCTCAGCAGGGAACTTTTTCCCCTGGGGCACATTGGCACTGGTCCCCGGCGGTTTTTTGCCTTCCTCTGCAGTTCTCAGCACGGCCCCTTGCCACCATTTCTTTGGGCCATTTGGCCTGGGAGCCGGCTGCTCATGCTCCACCATGCTGGCAGCCGCAGCTGCCACTTCTCAGCTCTCCCTGCAGCTAACACAAGCGCCTGGCAGGGACCAGAGCGCTTCTCATGCATCCCTGGCCAAGAAGCACAGCAGCCAAACAAGTTGTGGAAGGCAAAAAGTCTGCTCGTCATCGCTACATGTCACGCTTTGGAAGAGATGCCACGGTACCACTCACCTCTTCTTCCTCTTCTTCCTCTTCTTCTTCTTCTTCTTCTTCTTCTTCTTCTTCTTCTTCTTCTTCTTCCTCCTCTTTTGTGCATGGTCAGTCCCACAACTCCTTGTCAAGGTTCTCCCTCTGCAGGAACCGCGGACAGCTTGGCCTCTATTCCTGCTGCTGCTCTCTGCAGCTCTGGGACTTGCCTTTGCCAGCCTGCAAGGGATCTTTTCTCATGCTAAACTGAAGAATGCCTCAGCCTACTCCTGGCTACACTTGGGCTTGAGCTAATGCTTGTGAGCCTGGGTTCTGAAACAGAGTCACAAAGGGAAAAAAAATGACATGAAATAACATAACATGAATTAACATAAAATCAAGAAAATTAATAAATTAACAACAAAATAAAATAAAATTCATTGTGTTCTGTGTCCTTGACATTGATTTTGGAACTGAAAGCCCTCTGTCCTTTCAGGCAAACAGTCTCTTAGATATTGGACTGGCGGACAGGAGAGAAGAGAATAGGACAGGAGAGGAGAGGAGAGGAGAAGAGAGGAGAGGAGAGGAGAGGAGAGGAGAGGCGAAGAGAGGAGAGGAGAGGAGAGGAGAGGAGAGCAGTTCTGCTCTGTCAGGCCTGCAGTTCTGCGTGACAAGCCCTGAGCGAGCCCTGAGACCTCCATACATGATACTACAGGCAGTATTGCTACTGGAAGGAAGGCTGCACTGGCAACAAATCCACACTGTCTTTTTGCACAAAAGGGACTCTATTAGGTTGCTTACTCCCCTATTTTGTAGGTACAGGGACTGATTTGGAGCCAGCACCCCAAAGGCTTCCTCCAAAGGGCTGCACATATGCGGCTGTGTCACCCCCATGTCACAATGCCAGCACCCGGCAACGCAGTGGGCACCAGGCCCCACGCAGGATCCAGAGGAGCAGCCTCCCGTGTCCACTGCCAGAGCTGGCCCGGGGGCAGCCCCAGCACATCTGACAGGAAGCACTTGAGGAGCTGCTGGAATCACAGGCCAGGGGCTGAGGGAAGAAAACCTTGCAGGAGGCTGCTGGAGGTTCTCCGCTGCAAGACAATCTGCTGGCAGGGCCACCTTCCAAGCTCGGCTCATGGATGCAAATCCTTTTCAACTGGATAGCAGTGGCAAGACCAAGGCAATTCCTTCTTGAGGATCACTGCACAGCTCACCATCCTCATCTCCTACAGAGCAACGCTCAGGAGCCGTAAGAGATAGGATGTCGAGGGCTTGCAAGGGCTTGCAAGGGCTTGCAGTGCTTTGGAACACCCACTGGTGTCCTACACAGGGACAGCAAGGATTCTTGCCCACAACGTCTATCAGCTCAGAGGCAGTTGGGCACTCTGGCAAGTCCGCCAGATAGCTCCAGCTCAAGGGAGGATAGGGCTTGGGCAGCTCCTGGGAAGCATGAGCAGCCTGTGGGACAAGGAGCCAGGTCTGGCTCACATGCTCAGGGAACAGCCCATGGCCAGCACTGGGCTCAGCAGGGAACATTTTCCCCTGGGGCACATTGGCACTGGTCCCCGGCGGTTTTTTGCCTTCCTCTGCAGTTCTCAGCACGGCCCCTTGCCACCATTTCTTTGGGCCATTTGGCCTGGGAGCCGGCTGCTCATGCTCCACCATGCTGGCAGCCGCAGCTGCCACTTCTCAGCTCTCCCTGCAGCTAACACAAGCGCCTGGCAGGGACCAGAGCGCTTCTCATGCATCCCTGGCCAAGAAGCACAGCAGCCAAACAAGTTGTGGAAGGCAAAAATCTGCTCGTCATCGCTACATGTCACGCTTTGGAAGAGATGCCACGGTACCACTCACCTCTTCTTCCTCTTCTTCCTCTTCTTCTTCTTCTTCTTCTTCTTCTTCTTCTTCTTCTTCCTCCTCTTTTGTGCATGGTCAGTCCCACAACTCCTTGTCAAGGTTCTCCCTCTGCAGGAACCACGGACAGCTTGGCCTCTATTCCTGCTGCTGCTCTCTGCAGCTCTGGGACTTGCCTTTGCCAGCCTGCAAGGGATCTTTTCTCATGCTAAACTGAAGAATGCCTCAGCCTACTCCTGGCTACACTTGGGCTTGAGCTAATGCTTGTGAGCCTGGGTTCTGAAACAGAGTCACAAAGGGAAAAAAAATGACATGAAATAACATAACATGAATTAACATAAAATCAAGAAAATTAATAAATTAACAACAAAATAAAATAAAATTCATTGTGTTATGTGTCCTTGACATTGATTTTGGAACTGAAAGCCCTCTGTCCTTTCAGGCAAACAGTCTCTTAGATATTGGACTGGCGGACAGGAGAGAAGAGAAGAGGAGAGGAGAGGAGAGGAGAGGAGAGGAGAGGAGAGGAGAGGAGAGGAGAGGAGAGGCGAAGAGAGGAGAGGAGAGGAGAGGAGAGGAGAGGAGAGCAGTTCTGCTCTGTCAGGCCTGCAGTTCTGCGTGACAAGCCCTGAGCGAGCCCTGAGGCCTCCATACATGATACTACAGGCAGTATTGCTACTGGAAGGAAGGCTGCACTGGCAACAAATCCACACTGTCTTTTTGCAAAAAAGGGACTCTATTAGGTTGCTTACTCCCCTATTTTGTAGGTACAGGGACTGATTTGGAGCCAGCACCCCAAAGGCTTCCTCCAAAGGGCTGCACATATGCGGCTGTGTCACCCCCATGTCACAATGCCAGCACCCGGCAACGCAGTGGGCACCAGGCCCCACGCAGGATCCAGAGGAGCAGCCTCCCGTGTCCACTGCCAGAGCTGGCCCGGGGGCAGCCCCAGCACATCTGACAGGAAGCACTTGAGGAGCTGCTGGAATCACAGGCCAGGGGCTGAGGGAAGAAAACCTTGCATGAAGCTGCTGGAGGTTCTCCGCTGCAAGACAATCTGCTGGCAGGGCCACCTTCCAAGCTCGGCTCATGGATGCAAATCCTTTTCAACTGGATAGCAGTGGCAAGACCAAGGCAATTCCTTCTTGAGGAGCACTGCACAGCTCACCATCCTCATCTCCTACAGAGCAACGCTCAGGAGCCGTAAGAGATAGGATGTCGAGGGCTTGCAAGGGCTTGCAAGGGCTTGCAGTGCTTTGGAACACCCACTGGTGTCCTACACAGGGACAGCAAGGGTTCCTGCCCACAATGTCTATCAGCTCAGAGGCAGTTGGGCACTCTGGCAAGTCCGCCAGATAGCTCCAGCTCAAGGGAGGATAGGGCTTGGGCAGCTCCTGGGAAGCATGAGCAGCCTGTGGGACAAGGAGCCAGGTCTGGCTCACATGCTCAGGGAACAGCCCATGGCCAGCACTGGGCTCAGCAGGGAACTTTTTCCCCTGGGGCACATTGGCACTGGTCCCCGGCGGTTTTTTGCCTTCCTCTGCAGTTCTCAGCACGGCCCCTTGCCACCATTTCTTTGGGCCATTTGGCCTGGGAGCCGGCTGCTCATGCTCCACCATGCTGGCAGCCGCAGCTGCCACTTCTCAGCTCTCACTGCAGCTAACACAAGCGCCTGGCAGGGACCAGAGCGCTTCTCATGCATCCCTGGCCAAGAAGCACAGCAGCCAAACAAGTTGTGGAAGGCAAAAATTCTGCTCGTCATCGCTACATGTCACGCTTTGGAAGAGATGCCACGGTACCACTCACCTCTTCTTCCTCTTCTTCCTCTTCTTCTTCTTCTTCTTCTTCTTCTTCTTCTTCTTCTTCTTCCTCCTCTTTTGTGCATGGTCAGTCCCACAACTCCTTGTCAAGGTTCTCCCTCTGCAGGAACCGCGGACAGCTTGGCCTCTATTCCTGCTGCTGCTCTCTGCAGCTCTGGGACTTGCCTTTGCCAGCCTGCAAGGGATCTTTTCTCATGCTAAAGTGAAGAATGCCTCAGCCTACTCCTGGCTACACTTGGGCTTGAGCTAATGCTTGTGAGCCTGGGTTCTGAAACAGAGTCACAAAGGGAAAAAAAATGACATGAAATAACATAACATGAATTAACATAAAATCAAGAAAATTAATAAATTAACAACAAAATAAAATAAAATTCATTGTGTTATGTGTCCTTGACATTGATTTTGGAACTGAAAGCCCTCTGTCCTTTCAGGCAAACAGTCTCTTAGATATTGGACTGGCGGACAGGAGAGAAGAGAAGAGGAGAGGAGAGGAGAGGAGAGGAGAGTAGAGGAGATGAGAGGAGAGGAGAGGAGAGGAGAGGAGAGGAGAGGAGAGGAGAGGAGAGGCGAAGAGAGGAGAGGAGAGGAGAGGAGAGCAGTTCTGCTCTGTCAGGCCTGCAGTTCTGCGTGACAAGCCCTGAGCGAGCCCTGAGGCCTCCATACATGATACTACAGGCAGTATTGCTACTGGAAGGAAGGCTGCACTGGCAACAAATCCACACTGTCTTTTTGCACAAAAGGGACTCTATTAGGTTGCTTACTCCCCTATTTTGTAGCTACCGGGACTGATTTGGAGCCAGCAACCCAAAGGCTTCCTCCAAAGGGCTGCACATATGCGGGTGTGTCACCCCCATGTCACAATGCCAGCACCCGGCAACGCAGTGGTCACCAGGCCCCACGCAGGATCCAGAGGAGCAGCCTACCGTGTCCACTGCCAGAGCTGGCCCGGGGGCAGCCCCAGCACATCTGACAGGAAGCACTTGAGGAGCTGCTGGAATCACAGGCCAGGGGCTGAGGGAAGAAAACCTTGCATGAGGCTGCTGGAGGTTCTCCGCTGCAAGACAATCTGCTGGCAGGGCCACCTTCCAAGCTCGGCTCATGGATGCAAATCCTTTTCAACTGGATAGCAGTGGCAAGACCAAGGCAATTCCTTCTTGAGGAGCACTGCACAGCTCACCATCCTCATCTCCTACACAGCAACGCTCAGGAGCCGTAAGAGATAGGATGTCGAGGGCTTGCAAGGGCTTGCAAGGGCTTGCAGTGCTTTGGAACACCCACTGGTGTCCTACACAGGGACAGCAAGGATTCTTGCCCACAACGTCTATCAGCTCAGAGGCAGTTGGGCACTCTGGCAAGTCCGCCAGATAGCTCCAGCTCAAGGGAGGATAGGGCTTGGGCAGCTCCTGGGAAGCATGAGCAGCCTGTGGGACAAGGAGCCAGGTCTGGCTCACATGCTCAGGGAACATCCCATGGCCAGCACTGGGCTCAGCAAGGAACTTTTTCCCCTGGGGCACATTGGCACTGGTCCCCGGCGGTTTTTTGCCTTCCTCTGCAGTTCTCAGCACGGCCCCTTGCCACCATTTCTTTGGGCCATTTGGCCTGGGAGCCGGCTGCTCATGCTCCACCATGCTGGCAGCCGCAGCTGCCACTTCTCAGCTCTCCCTGCAGGTAACACAAGCACCTGGCAGGGACCAGAGCGCTTCTCATGCATCCCTGCCCAAGAAGCACAGCAGCCAAACAAGTTGTGGAAGGCAAAAAGTCTGCTCGTCATCGCTACATGTCACGCTTTGGAAGAGATGCCACGGTACCACTCACCTCTTCTTCCTCTTCTTCCTCTTCTTCTTCTTCTTCTTCTTCTTCTTCTTCTTCTTCTTCTTCTTCTTCCTCCTCTTTTGTGCATGGTCAGTCCCACAACTCCTTGTCAAGGTTCTCCCTCTGCAGGAACCGCGGACAGCTTGGCCTCTATTCCTGCTGCTGCTCTCTGCAGCTCTGGGACTTGCCTTTGCCAGCCTGTAAGGGACCTTTTCTCATGCTAAACTGAAGAATGCCTCAGCCTACTCCTGGCTACACTTGGGCTTGAGCTAATGCTTGTGAGCCTGGGTTCTGAAACAGAGTCACAAAGGGAAAAAAAATGACATGAAATAACATAACATGAATTAACATAAAATCAAGAAAATTAATAAATTAACAACAAAATAAAATAAAATTCATTGTGTTATGTGTCCTTGACATTGATTTTGGAACTGAAAGCCCTCTGTCCTTTCAGGCAAACAGTCTCTTAGATATTGGACTGGCGGACAGGAGAGAAGAGAAGAGGAGAGGAGAGGAGAGGAGAGGAGAGGAGAGGAGAGGAGAGGAGAGGAGAGGCGAAGAGAGGAGAGGAGAGGAGAGGAGAGAAGAGGAGAGGAGAGGAGAGGAGAGGAGAGGAGAGGAGAGGAGAGGAGAGGAGAGCAGTTCTGCTCTGTCAGGCCTGCAGTTCTGCGTGACAAGCCCTGAGCGAGCCCTGAGGCCTCCATACATGATACTACAGGCAGTATTGCTACTGGAAGGAAGGCTGCACTGGCAACAAATCCACACTGTCTTTTTGCACAAAAGGGACTCTATTAGGTTGCTTACTCCCCTATTTTGTAGGTACAGGGACTGATTTGGAGCCAGCACCCCAAAGGCTTCCTCCAAAGGGCTGCACATATGCGGGTGTGTCACCCCCATGTCACAATGCCAGCACCCGGCAACGCAGTGGTCACCAGGCCCCACGCAGGATCCAGAGGAGCAGCCTCCCGTGTCCACTGCCAGAGCTGGCCCGGGGGCAGCCCCAGCACATCTGACAGGAAGCACTTGAGGAGCTGCTGGAATCACAGGCCAGGGGCTGAGGGAAGAAAACCTTGCATGAGGCTGCTGGAGGTTCTCCGCTGCAAGACAATCTGCTGGCAGGGCCACCTTCCAAGCTCGGCTCATGGATGCAAATCCTTTTCAACTGGATAGCAGTGGCAAGACCAAGGCAATTCCTTCTTGAGGAGCACTGCACAGCTCACCATCCTCATCTCCTACAGAGCAACGCTCAGGAGCGGTAAGAGATAGGATGTCGAGGGCTTGCAAGGGCTTGCAAGGGCTTGCAGTGCTTTGGAACACCCACTGGTGTCCTACACAGGGACAGCAAGGATTCTTGCCCACAAGGTCTATCAGCTCAGAGGCACTTGGGCACTCTGGCAAGTCCACCAGATAGCTCCAGCTCAAGGGAGGATAGGGCTTGGGCAGCTCCTGGGAAGCATGAGCAGCCTGTGGGACAAGGAGCCAGGTCTGGCTCACATGCTCAGGGAACAGCCCATGGCCAGCACTGGGCTCAGCAAGGAACTTTTTCCCCTGGGGCACATTGGCACTGGTCCCCGGCGGTTTTTTGCCTTCCTCTGCAGTTCTCAGCACGGCCCCTTGCCACCATTTCTTTGGGCCATTTGGCCTGGGAGCCGGCTGCTCATGCTCCACCATGCTGGCAGCCGCAGCTGCCACTTCTCAGCTCTCCCTGCAGCTAACACAAGCGCCTGGCAGGGACCAGAGCGCTTCTCATGCATCCCTGGCCAAGAAGCACAGCAGCCAAACAAGTTGTGGAAGGCAAAAATTCTGCTCGTCATCGCTACATGTCACGCTTTGGAAGAGATGCCACGGTACCACTCACCTCTTCTTCCTCTTCTTCCTCTTCTTCTTCTTCTTCTTCTTCTTCTTCTTCTTCTTCTTCTTCCTCCTCTTTTGTGCATGGTCAGTCCCACAACTCCTTGTCAAGGTTCTCCCTCTGCAGGAACCGCGGGCAGTTTGGCCTCTATTCCTGCTGCTGCTCTCTGCAGCTCTGGGACTTGCCTTTGCCAGCCTGCAAGGGATCTTTTCTCATGCTAAACTGAAGAATGCCTCAGCCTACTCCTGGCTACACTTGGGCTTGAGCTAATGCTTGTGAGCCTGGGTTCTGAAACAGAGTCACAAAGGGAAAAAAAATGACATGAAATAACATAACATGAATTAACATAAAATCAAGAAAATTAATAAATTAACAACAAAATAAAATAAAATTCATTGTGTTATGTGTCCTTGACATTGATTTTGGAACTGAAAGCCCTCTGTCCTTTCAGGCAAACAGTCTCTTAGATATTGGACTGGCGGACAGGAGAGAAGAGAAGAGGAGAGGAGAGGAGAGGAGAGGAGAGGGGAGGAGAGGAGAGGAGAGGAGAGGAGAGGAGAGTAGAGGAGAGGAGAGGCGAAGAGAGGAGAGGAGAGGAGAGGAGAGGAGAGGAGAGGAGAGGAGAGCAGTTCTGCTCTGTCAGGCCTGCAGTTCTGCGTGACAAGCCCTGAGCGAGCCCTGAGGCCTCCATACATGATACTACAGGCAGTATTGCTACTGGAAGGAAGGCTGCACTGGCAACAAATCCACACCGTCTTTTTGCAAAAAAGGGACTCTATTAGGTTGCTTACTCCCCTATTTTGTAGGTACAGGGACTGATTTGGAGCCAGCACCCCAAAGGCTTCCTCCAAAGGGCTGCACATATGCGGCTGTGTCACCCCCATGTCACAATGCCAGCACCCGGCAACGCAGTGGTCACCAGGCCCCACGCAGGATCCAGAGGAGCAGCCTCCCGTGTCCACTGCCAGAGCTGGCCCGGGGGCAGCCCCAGCACATCTGACAGGAAGCACTTGAGGAGCTGCTGGAATCACAGGCCAGGGGCTGAGGGAAGAAAACCTTGCATGAGGCTGCTGGAGGTTCTCCGCTGCAAGACAATCTGCTGGCAGGGCCACCTTCCAAGCTCGGCTCATGGATGCAAATCCTTTTCAACTGGATAGCAGTGGCAAGACCAAGGCAATTCCTTCTTGAGGAGCACTGCACAGCTCACCATCCTCATCTCCTACAGAGCAACGCTCAGGAGCCGTAAGAGATAGGATGTCGAGGGCTTGCAAGGGCTTGCAAGGGCTTGCAGTGCTTTGGAACACCCACTGGTGTCCTACACAGGGACAGCAAGGATTCTTGCCCACAAGGTCTATCAGCTCAGAGGCAGTTGGGCACTCTGGCAAGTCCGCCAGATAGCTCCAGCTCAAGGGAGGATAGGGCTTGGGCAGCTCCCGGGAAGCATGAGCAGCCTGTGGGACAAGGAGCCAGGTCTGGCTCACATGCTCAGGGAACAGCCCATGGCCAGCACTGGGCTCAGCAGGGAACTTTTTCCCCTGGGGCACATTGGCACTGGTCCCCGGCGGTTTTTTGCCTTCCTCTGCAGTTCTCAGCACGGCCCCTTGCCACCATTTCTTTGGGCCATTTGGCCTGGGAGCCGGCTGCTCATGCTCCACCATGCTGGCAGCCGCAGCTGCCACTTCTCAGCTCTCCCTGCAGCTAACACAAGCGCCTGGCAGGGACCAGAGCGCTTCTCATGCATCCCTGCCCAAGAAGCACAGCAGCCAAACAAGTTGTGGAAGGCAAAAAGTCTGCTCGTCATCGCTACATGTCACGCTTTGGAAGAGATGCCACGGTACCACTCACCTCTTCTTCCTCTTCTTCCTCTTCTTCTTCTTCTTCTTCTTCTTCTTCTTCTTCTTCTTCTTCTTCCTCCTCCTCTTTTGTGCATGGTCAGTCCCACAACTCCTTGTCAAGGTTCTCCCTCTGCAGGAACCGCGGACAGCTTGGCCTCTATTCCTGCTGCTGCTCTCTGCAGCTCTGGGACTTGCCTTTGCCAGCCTGCAAGGGATCTTTTCTCATGCTAAACTGAAGAATGCCTCAGCCTACTCCTGGCTACACTTGGGCTTGAGCTAATGCTTGTGAGCCTGGGTTCTGAAACAGAGTCACAAAGGGAAAAAAAATGACATGAAATAACATAACATGAATTAACATAAAATCAAGAAAATTAATAAATTAACAACAAAATAAAATAGAATTCATTGTGTTATGTGTCCTTGACATTGATTTTGGAACTGAAAGCCCTCTGTCCTTTCAGGCAAACAGTCTCTTAGATATTGGACTGGCGGACAGGAGAGAAGAGAAGAGGAGAGGAGAGGTGAGGAGAGGAGAGGAGAGGAGAGGAGAGGACAGGAGAGGAGAGGAGAGGAGAGGAGAGGAGAGGAGAGGAGAGGAGAGGAGAGGAGAGCAGTTCTGCTCTGTCAGGCCTGCAGTTCTGCGTGACAAGCCCTGAGCGAGCCCTGAGGCCTCCATACATGATACTACAGGCAGTATTGCTACTGGAAGGAAGGCTGCACTGGCAACAAATCCACACCGTCTTTTTGCAAAAAAGGGACTCTATTAGGTTGCTTACTCCCCTATTTTGTAGGTACAGGGACTGATTTGGAGCCAGCACCCCAAAGGCTTCCTCCAAAGGGCTGCACATATGCGGCTGTGTCACCCCCATGTCACAATGCCAGCACCCGGCAACGCAGTGGTCACCAGGCCCCACGCAGGATCCAGAGGAGCAGCCTCCCGTGTCCACTGCCAGAGCTGGCCCGGGGGCAGCCCCAGCACATCTGACAGGAAGCACTTGAGGAGCTGCTGGAATCACAGGCCAGGGGCTGAGGGAAGAAAACCTTGCATGAGGCTGCTGGAGGTTCTCCGCTGCAAGACAATCTGCTGGCAGGGCCACCTTCCAAGCTCGGCTCATGGATGCAAATCCTTTTCAACTGGATAGCAGTGGCAAGACCAAGGCAATTCCTTCTTGAGGAGCACTGCACAGCTCACCATCCTCATCTCCTACAGAGCAACGCTCAGGAGCCGTAAGAGATAGGATGTCGAGGGCTTGCAAGGGCTTGCAAGGGCTTGCAGTGCTTTGGAACACCCACTGGTGTCCTACACAGGGACAGCAAGGATTCTTGCCCACAACGTCTATCAGCTCAGAGGCAGTTGGGATCTCTGGCAAGTCCGCCAGATAGCTCCAGCTCAAGGGAGGATAGGGCTTGGGCAGCTCCTGGGAAGCATGAGCAGCCTGTGGGACAAGGAGCCAGGTCTGGCTCACATGCTCAGGGAACAGCCCATGGCCAGCACTGGGCTCAGCAAGGAACTTTTTCCCCTGGGGCACATTGGCACTGGTCCCCGGCGGTTTTTTGCCTTCCTCTGCAGTTCTCAGCACGGCCCCTTGCCACCATTTCTTTGGGCCATTTGGCCTGGGAGCCGGCTGCTCATGCTCCACCATGCTGGCAGCCGCAGCTGCCACTTCTCAGCTCTCCCTGCAGCTAACACAAGCGCCTGGCAGGGACCAGAGCGCTTCTCATGCATCCCTGCCCAAGAAGCACAGCAGCCAAACAAGTTGTGGAAGGCAAAAAGTCTGCTCGTCATCGCTACATGTCACGCTTTGGAAGAGATGCCACGGTACCACTCACCTCTTCTTCCTCTTCTTCCTCTTCTTCTTCTTCTTCTTCTTCTTCTTCTTCTTCTTCTTCTTCCTCCTCTTTTGTGCATGGTCAGTCCCACAACTCCTTGTCAAGGTTCTCCCTCTGCAGGAACCGCGGACAGCTTGGCCTCTATTCCTGCTGCTGCTCTCTGCAGCTCTGGGACTTGCCTTTGCCAGCCTGCAAGGGATCTTTTCTCATGCTAAACTGAAGAATGCCTCAGCCTACTCCTGGCTACAATTGGGCTTGAGCTAATGCTGGTGAGCCTGGGTTCTGAAACAGAGTCACAAAGGGAAAAAAAATGACATGAAATAACATAACATGAATTAACATAAAATCAAGAAAATTAATAAATTAACAACAAAATAAAATAGAATTCATTGTGTTATGTGTCCTTGACATTGATTTTGGAACTGAAAGCCCTCTGTCCTTTCAGGCAAACAGTCTCTTAGATATTGGACTGGCGGACAGGAGAGAAGAGGAGAGGAGAGGAGAGGAGAGGAGAGGAGAGGAGAGGAGAGGAGAGGAGAGGAGAGGAGAGGAGAGGAGAGGAGAGGAGAGGAGAGGAGAGGAGAGGCGAAGAGAGGAGAGGAGAGGAGAGGAGAGCAGTTCTGCTCTGTCAGGCCTGCAGTTCTGCGTGACAAGCCCTGAGCGAGCCCTGAGGCCTCCATACATGATACTACAGGCAGTATTGCTACTGGAAGGAAGGCTGCACTGGCAACAAATCCACACTGTCTTTTTGCACAAAAGGGACTCTATTAGGTTGCTTACTCCCCTATTTTGTAGGTACAGGGACTGATTTGGAGCCAGCACCCCAAAGGCTTCCTCCAAAGGGCTGCACATATGCGGGTGTGTCACCCCCATGTCACAATGCCAGCACCCGGCAACGCAGTGGTCACCAGGCCCCACGCAGGATCCAGAGGAGCAGCCTCCCGTGTCCACTGCCAGAGCTGGCCCGGGGGCAGCCCCAGCACATCTGACAGGAAGCACTTGAGGAGCTGCTGGAATCACAGGCCAGGGGCTGAGGGAAGAAAACCTTGCATGAGGCTGCTGGAGGTTCTCCGCTGCAAGACAATCTGCTGGCAGGGCCACCTTCCAAGCTCGGCTCATGGATGCAAATCCTTTTCAACTGGATAGCAGTGGCAAGACCAAGGCAATTCCTTCTTGAGGATCACTGCACAGCTCACCATCCTCATCTCCTACAGAGCAACGCTCAGGAGCCGTAAGAGATAGGATGTCGAGGGCTTGCAAGGGCTTGCAAGGGCTTGCAGTGCTTTGGAACACCCACTGGTGTCCTACACAGGGACAGCAAGGATTCTTGCCCACAACGTCTATCAGCTCAGAGGCAGTTGGGATCTCTGGCAAGTCCGCCAGATAGCTCCAGCTCAAGGGAGGATAGGGCTTGGGCAGCTCCTGGGAAGCATGAGCAGCCTGTGGGACAAGGAGCCAGGTCTGGCTCACATGCTCAGGGAACAGCCCATGGCCAGCACTGGGCTCAGCAAGGAACTTTTTCCCCTGGGGCACATTGGCACTGGTCCCCGGCGGTTTTTTGCCTTCCTCTGCAGTTCTCAGCACGGCCCCTTGCCACCATTTCTTTGGGCCATTTGGCCTGGGAGCCGGCTGCTCATGCTCCACCATGCTGGCAGCCGCAGCTGCCACTTCTCAGCTCTCCCTGCAGCTAACACAAGCGCCTGGCAGGGACCAGAGCGCTTCTCAGGAATCCCTGCCCAAGAAGCACAGCAGCCAAACAAGTTGTGGAAGGCAAAAAGTCTGCTCGTCATCGCTACATGTCACGCTTTGGAAGAGATGCCACGGTACCACTCACCTCTTCTTCCTCTTCTTCCTCTTCTTCTTCTTCTTCTTCTTCTTCTTCTTCTTCTTCTTCTTCTTCTTCCTCCTCTTTTGTGCATGGTCAGTCCCACAACTCCTTGTCAAGGTTCTCCCTCTGCAGGAACCGCGGACAGCTTGGCCTCTATTCCTGCTGCTGCTCTCTGCAGCTCTGGGACTTGCCTTTGCCAGCCTGCAAGGGATCTTTTCTCATGCTAAACTGAAGAATGCCTCAGCCTACTCCTGGCTACACTTGGGCTTGAGCTAATGCTTGTGAGCCTGGGTTCTGAAACAGAGTCACAAAGGGAAAAAAAATGACATGAAATAACATAACATGAATTAACATAAAATCAAGAAAATTAATAAATTAACAACAAAATAAAATAGAATTCATTGTGTTATGTGTCCTTGACATTGATTTTGGAACTGAAAGCCCTCTGTCCTTTCAGGCAAACAGTCTCTTAGATATTGGACTGGCGGACAGAAGAGAAGAGGAGAGGAGAGGAGAGGAGAGGAGAGGAGAGGAGAGGAGAGGAGAGGAGAGGAGAGGAGAGGAGAGGAGAGAAGAGGAGAGGAGAGCAGTTCTGCTCTGTCAGGCCTGCAGTTCTGCGTGACAAGCCCTGAGCGAGCCCTGAGGCCTCCATACATGATACTACAGGCAGTATTGCTACTGGAAGGAAGGCTGCACTGGCAACAAATCCACACTGTCTTTTTGCACAAAAGGGACTCTATTAGGTTGCTTACTCCCCTATTTTGTAGGTACAGGGACTGATTTGGAGCCAGCACCCCAAAGGCTTCCTCCAAAGGGCTGCACATATGCGGCTGTGTCACCCCCATGTCACAATGCCAGCACCCGGCAACGCAGTGGTCACCAGGCCCCACGCAGGATCCAGAGGAGCAGCCTCCCGTGTCCACTGCCAGAGCTGGCCCGGGGGCAGCCCCAGCACATCTCACAGGAAGCACTTGAGGAGCTGCTGGAATCACAGGCCAGGGGCTGAGGGAAGAAAACCTTGCATGAGGCTGCTGGAGGTTCTCCGCTGCAAGACAATCTGCTGGCAGGGCCACCTTCCAAGCTCGGCTCATGGATGCAAATCCTTTTCAACTGGATAGCAGTGGCAAGACCAAGGCAATTCCTTCTTGAGGAGCACTGCACAGCTCACCATCCTCATCTCCTACACAGCAACGCTCAGGAGCGGTAAGAGATAGGATGTCGAGGGCTTGCAAGGGCTTGCAAGGGCTTGCAGTGCTTTGGAACACCCACTGGTGTCCTACACAGGGACAGCAAGGATTCTTGCCCACAAGGTCTATCAGCTCAGAGGCACTTGGGCACTCTGGCAAGTCCACCAGATAGCTCCAGCTCAAGGGAGGATAGGGCTTGGGCAGCTCCTGGGAAGCATGAGCAGCCTGTGGGACAAGGAGCCAGGTCTGGCTCACATGCTCAGGGAACAGCCCATGGCCAGCACTGGGCTCAGCAAGGAACTTTTTCCCCTGGGGCACATTGGCACTGGTCCCCGGCGGTTTTTTGCCTTCCTCTGCAGTTCTCAGCACGGCCCCTTGCCACCATTTCTTTGGGCCATTTGGCCTGGGAGCCGGCTGCTCATGCTCCACCATGCTGGCAGCCGCAGCTGCCACTTCTCAGCTCTCCCTGCAGCTAACACAAGCGCCTGGCAGGGACCAGAGCGCTTCTCATGCATCCCTGGCCAAGAAGCACAGCAGCCAAACAAGTTGTGGAAGGCAAAAATTCTGCTCGTCATCGCTACATGTCACGCTTTGGAAGAGATGCCACGGTACCACTCACCTCTTCTTCCTCTTCTTCCTCTTCTTCTTCTTCTTCTTCTTCTTCTTCTTCTTCTTCTTCCTCCTCTTTTGTGCATGGTCAGTCCCACAACTCCTTGTCAAGGTTCTCCCTCTGCAGGAACCGCGGGCAGTTTGGCCTCTATTCCTGCTGCTGCTCTCTGCAGCTCTGGGACTTGCCTTTGCCAGCCTGCAAGGGATCTTTTCTCATGCTAAACTGAAGAATGCCTCAGCCTACTCCTGGCTACACTTGGGCTTGAGCTAATGCTTGTGAGCCTGGGTTCTGAAACAGAGTCACAAAGGGAAAAAAAATGACATGAAATAACATAACATGAATTAACATAAAATCAAGAAAATTAATAAATTAACAACAAAATAAAATAAAATTCATTGTGTTATGTGTCCTTGACATTGATTTTGGAACTGAAAGCCCTCTGTCCTTTCAGGCAAACAGTCTCTTAGATATTGGACTGGCGGACAGGAGAGAAGAGAAGAGGAGAGGAGAGGAGAGGAGAGGAGAGGAGAGGAGAGGAGAGGAGAGGAGAGGAGAGGCGAAGAGAGGAGAGGAGAGGAGAGGAGAGCAGTTCTGCTCTGTCAGGCCTGCAGTTCTGCGTGACAAGCCCTGAGCGAGCCCTGAGGCCTCCATACATGATACTACAGGCAGTATTGCTACTGGAAGGAAGGCTGCACTGGCAACAAATCCACACTGTCTTTTTGCACAAAAGGGACTCTATTAGGTTGCTTACTCCCCTATTTTGTAGGTACAGGGACTGATTTGGAGCCAGCACCCCAAAGGCTTCCTCCAAAGGGCTGCACATATGCGGCTGTGTCACCCCCATGTCACAATGCCAGCACCCGGCAACGCAGTGGTCACCAGGCCCCACGCAGGATCCAGAGGAGCAGCCTCCCGTGTCCACTGCCAGAGCTGGCCCGGGGGCAGCCCCAGCACATCTGACAGGAAGCACTTGAGGAGCTGCTGGAATCACAGGCCAGGGGCTGAGGGAAGAAAACCTTGCATGAGGCTGCTGGAGGTTCTCCGCTGCAAGACAATCTGCTGGCAGGGCCACCTTCCAAGCTCGGCTCATGGATGCAAATCCTTTTCAACTGGATAGCAGTGGCAAGACCAAGGCAATTCCTTCTTGAGGAGCACTGCACAGCTCACCATCCTCATCTCCTACAGAGCAACGCTCAGGAGCGGTAAGAGATAGGATGTCGAGGGCTTGCAAGGGCTTGCAAGGGCTTGCAGTGCTTTGGAACACCCACTGGTGTCCTACACAGGGACAGCAAGGATTCTTGCCCACAAGGTCTATCAGCTCAGAGGCACTTGGGCACTCTGGCAAGTCCACCAGATAGCTCCAGCTCAAGGGAGGATAGGGCTTGGGCAGCTCCTGGGAAGCATGAGCAGCCTGTGGGACAAGGAGCCAGGTCTGGCTCACATGCTCAGGGAACAGCCCATGGCCAGCACTGGGCTCAGCAAGGAACTTTTTCCCCTGGGGCACATTGGCACTGGTCCCCGGCGGTTTTTTGCCTTCCTCTGCAGTTCTCAGCACGGCCCCTTGCCACCATTTCTTTGGGCCATTTGGCCTGGGAGCCGGCTGCTCATGCTCCACCATGCTGGCAGCCGCAGCTGCCACTTCTCAGCTCTCCCTGCAGCTAACACAAGCGCCTGGCAGGGACCAGAGCGCTTCTCATGCATCCCTGGCCAAGAAGCACAGCAGCCAAACAAGTTGTGGAAGGCAAAAATTCTGCTCGTCATCGCTACATGTCACGCTTTGGAAGAGATGCCACGGTACCACTCACCTCTTCTTCCTCTTCTTCCTCTTCTTCTTCTTCTTCTTCTTCTTCTTCTTCTTCTTCTTCCTCCTCTTTTGTGCATGGTCAGTCCCACAACTCCTTGTCAAGGTTCTCCCTCTGCAGGAACCGCGGGCAGTTTGGCCTCTATTCCTGCTGCTGCTCTCTGCAGCTCTGGGACTTGCCTTTGCCAGCCTGCAAGGGATCTTTTCTCATGCTAAACTGAAGAATGCCTCAGCCTACTCCTGGCTACACTTGGGCTTGAGCTAATGCTTGTGAGCCTGGGTTCTGAAACAGAGTCACAAAGGGAAAAAAAATGACATGAAATAACATAACATGAATTAACATAAAATCAAGAAAATTAATAAATTAACAACAAAATAAAATAGAATTCATTGTGTTATGTGTCCTTGACATTGATTTTGGAACTGAAAGCCCTCTGTCCTTTCAGGCAAACAGTCTCTTAGATATTGGACTGGCGGACAGGAGAGAAGAGAAGAGGAGAGGAGAGGTGAGGAGAGGAGAGGAGAGGAGAGGAGAGGACAGGAGAGGAGAGGAGAGGAGAGGAGAGGAGAGGAGAGGAGAGGAGAGGAGAGGAGAGGAGAGCAGTTCTGCTCTGTCAGGCCTGCAGTTCTGCGTGACAAGCCCTGAGCGAGCCCTGAGGCCTCCATACATGATACTACAGGCAGTATTGCTACTGGAAGGAAGGCTGCACTGGCAACAAATCCACACCGTCTTTTTGCAAAAAAGGGACTCTATTAGGTTGCTTACTCCCCTATTTTGTAGGTACAGGGACTGATTTGGAGCCAGCACCCCAAAGGCTTCCTCCAAAGGGCTGCACATATGCGGCTGTGTCACCCCCATGTCACAATGCCAGCACCCGGCAACGCAGTGGTCACCAGGCCCCACGCAGGATCCAGAGGAGCAGCCTCCCGTGTCCACTGCCAGAGCTGGCCCGGGGGCAGCCCCAGCACATCTGACAGGAAGCACTTGAGGAGCTGCTGGAATCACAGGCCAGGGGCTGAGGGAAGAAAACCTTGCATGAGGCTGCTGGAGGTTCTCCGCTGCAAGACAATCTGCTGGCAGGGCCACCTTCCAAGCTCGGCTCATGGATGCAAATCCTTTTCAACTGGATAGCAGTGGCAAGACCAAGGCAATTCCTTCTTGAGGAGCACTGCACAGCTCACCATCCTCATCTCCTACAGAGCAACGCTCAGGAGCCGTAAGAGATAGGATGTCGAGGGCTTGCAAGGGCTTGCAAGGGCTTGCAGTGCTTTGGAACACCCACTGGTGTCCTACACAGGGACAGCAAGGATTCTTGCCCACAACGTCTATCAGCTCAGAGGCAGTTGGGATCTCTGGCAAGTCCGCCAGATAGCTCCAGCTCAAGGGAGGATAGGGCTTGGGCAGCTCCTGGGAAGCATGAGCAGCCTGTGGGACAAGGAGCCAGGTCTGGCTCACATGCTCAGGGAACAGCCCATGGCCAGCACTGGGCTCAGCAAGGAACTTTTTCCCCTGGGGCACATTGGCACTGGTCCCCGGCGGTTTTTTGCCTTCCTCTGCAGTTCTCAGCACGGCCCCTTGCCACCATTTCTTTGGGCCATTTGGCCTGGGAGCCGGCTGCTCATGCTCCACCATGCTGGCAGCCGCAGCTGCCACTTCTCAGCTCTCCCTGCAGCTAACACAAGCGCCTGGCAGGGACCAGAGCGCTTCTCATGCATCCCTGCCCAAGAAGCACAGCAGCCAAACAAGTTGTGGAAGGCAAAAAGTCTGCTCGTCATCGCTACATGTCACGCTTTGGAAGAGATGCCACGGTACCACTCACCTCTTCTTCCTCTTCTTCCTCTTCTTCTTCTTCTTCTTCTTCTTCTTCTTCTTCTTCTTCTTCCTCCTCTTTTGTGCATGGTCAGTCCCACAACTCCTTGTCAAGGTTCTCCCTCTGCAGGAACCGCGGACAGCTTGGCCTCTATTCCTGCTGCTGCTCTCTGCAGCTCTGGGACTTGCCTTTGCCAGCCTGCAAGGGATCTTTTCTCATGCTAAACTGAAGAATGCCTCAGCCTACTCCTGGCTACAATTGGGCTTGAGCTAATGCTGGTGAGCCTGGGTTCTGAAACAGAGTCACAAAGGGAAAAAAAATGACATGAAATAACATAACATGAATTAACATAAAATCAAGAAAATTAATAAATTAACAACAAAATAAAATAGAATTCATTGTGTTATGTGTCCTTGACATTGATTTTGGAACTGAAAGCCCTCTGTCCTTTCAGGCAAACAGTCTCTTAGATATTGGACTGGCGGACAGGAGAGAAGAGGAGAGGAGAGGAGAGGAGAGGAGAGGAGAGGAGAGGAGAGGAGAGGAGAGGAGAGGAGAGGAGAGGAGAGGAGAGGAGAGGAGAGGAGAGGAGAGGCGAAGAGAGGAGAGGAGAGGAGAGGAGAGCAGTTCTGCTCTGTCAGGCCTGCAGTTCTGCGTGACAAGCCCTGAGCGAGCCCTGAGGCCTCCATACATGATACTACAGGCAGTATTGCTACTGGAAGGAAGGCTGCACTGGCAACAAATCCACACTGTCTTTTTGCACAAAAGGGACTCTATTAGGTTGCTTACTCCCCTATTTTGTAGGTACAGGGACTGATTTGGAGCCAGCACCCCAAAGGCTTCCTCCAAAGGGCTGCACATATGCGGGTGTGTCACCCCCATGTCACAATGCCAGCACCCGGCAACGCAGTGGTCACCAGGCCCCACGCAGGATCCAGAGGAGCAGCCTCCCGTGTCCACTGCCAGAGCTGGCCCGGGGGCAGCCCCAGCACATCTGACAGGAAGCACTTGAGGAGCTGCTGGAATCACAGGCCAGGGGCTGAGGGAAGAAAACCTTGCATGAGGCTGCTGGAGGTTCTCCGCTGCAAGACAATCTGCTGGCAGGGCCACCTTCCAAGCTCGGCTCATGGATGCAAATCCTTTTCAACTGGATAGCAGTGGCAAGACCAAGGCAATTCCTTCTTGAGGATCACTGCACAGCTCACCATCCTCATCTCCTACAGAGCAACGCTCAGGAGCCGTAAGAGATAGGATGTCGAGGGCTTGCAAGGGCTTGCAAGGGCTTGCAGTGCTTTGGAACACCCACTGGTGTCCTACACAGGGACAGCAAGGATTCTTGCCCACAACGTCTATCAGCTCAGAGGCAGTTGGGATCTCTGGCAAGTCCGCCAGATAGCTCCAGCTCAAGGGAGGATAGGGCTTGGGCAGCTCCTGGGAAGCATGAGCAGCCTGTGGGACAAGGAGCCAGGTCTGGCTCACATGCTCAGGGAACAGCCCATGGCCAGCACTGGGCTCAGCAAGGAACTTTTTCCCCTGGGGCACATTGGCACTGGTCCCCGGCGGTTTTTTGCCTTCCTCTGCAGTTCTCAGCACGGCCCCTTGCCACCATTTCTTTGGGCCATTTGGCCTGGGAGCCGGCTGCTCATGCTCCACCATGCTGGCAGCCGCAGCTGCCACTTCTCAGCTCTCCCTGCAGCTAACACAAGCGCCTGGCAGGGACCAGAGCGCTTCTCAGGAATCCCTGCCCAAGAAGCACAGCAGCCAAACAAGTTGTGGAAGGCAAAAAGTCTGCTCGTCATCGCTACATGTCACGCTTTGGAAGAGATGCCACGGTACCACTCACCTCTTCTTCCTCTTCTTCCTCTTCTTCTTCTTCTTCTTCTTCTTCTTCTTCTTCTTCTTCTTCTTCTTCCTCCTCTTTTGTGCATGGTCAGTCCCACAACTCCTTGTCAAGGTTCTCCCTCTGCAGGAACCGCGGACAGCTTGGCCTCTATTCCTGCTGCTGCTCTCTGCAGCTCTGGGACTTGCCTTTGCCAGCCTGCAAGGGATCTTTTCTCATGCTAAACTGAAGAATGCCTCAGCCTACTCCTGGCTACACTTGGGCTTGAGCTAATGCTTGTGAGCCTGGGTTCTGAAACAGAGTCACAAAGGGAAAAAAAATGACATGAAATAACATAACATGAATTAACATAAAATCAAGAAAATTAATAAATTAACAACAAAATAAAATAGAATTCATTGTGTTATGTGTCCTTGACATTGATTTTGGAACTGAAAGCCCTCTGTCCTTTCAGGCAAACAGTCTCTTAGATATTGGACTGGCGGACAGAAGAGAAGAGGAGAGGAGAGGAGAGGAGAGGAGAGGAGAGGAGAGGAGAGGAGAGGAGAGGAGAGGAGAGGAGAGGAGAGAAGAGGAGAGGAGAGCAGTTCTGCTCTGTCAGGCCTGCAGTTCTGCGTGACAAGCCCTGAGCGAGCCCTGAGGCCTCCATACATGATACTACAGGCAGTATTGCTACTGGAAGGAAGGCTGCACTGGCAACAAATCCACACTGTCTTTTTGCACAAAAGGGACTCTATTAGGTTGCTTACTCCCCTATTTTGTAGGTACAGGGACTGATTTGGAGCCAGCACCCCAAAGGCTTCCTCCAAAGGGCTGCACATATGCGCTGTGTCACCCCCATGTCACAATGCCAGCACCCGGCAACGCAGTGGTCACCAGGCCCCACGCAGGATCCAGAGGAGCAGCCTCCCGTGTCCACTGCCAGAGCTGGCCCGGGGGCAGCCCCAGCACATCTCACAGGAAGCACTTGAGGAGCTGCTGGAATCACAGGCCAGGGGCTGAGGGAAGAAAAACCTTGCATGAGGCTGCTGGAGGTTCTCCGCTGCAAGACAATCTGCTGGCAGGGCCACCTTCCAAGCTCGGCTCATGGATGCAAATCCTTTTCAACTGGATAGCAGTGGCAAGACCAAGGCAATTCCTTCTTGAGGAGCACTGCACAGCTCACCATCCTCATCTCCTACACAGCAACGCTCAGGAGCGGTAAGAGATAGGATGTCGAGGGCTTGCAAGGGCTTGCAAGGGCTTGCAGTGCTTTGGAACACCCACTGGTGTCCTACACAGGGACAGCAAGGATTCTTGCCCACAAGGTCTATCAGCTCAGAGGCACTTGGGCACTCTGGCAAGTCCACCAGATAGCTCCAGCTCAAGGGAGGATAGGGCTTGGGCAGCTCCTGGGAAGCATGAGCAGCCTGTGGGACAAGGAGCCAGGTCTGGCTCACATGCTCAGGGAACAGCCCATGGCCAGCACTGGGCTCAGCAAGGAACTTTTTCCCCTGGGGCACATTGGCACTGGTCCCCGGCGGTTTTTTGCCTTCCTCTGCAGTTCTCAGCACGGCCCCTTGCCACCATTTCTTTGGGCCATTTGGCCTGGGAGCCGGCTGCTCATGCTCCACCATGCTGGCAGCCGCAGCTGCCACTTCTCAGCTCTCCCTGCAGCTAACACAAGCGCCTGGCAGGGACCAGAGCGCTTCTCATGCATCCCTGGCCAAGAAGCACAGCAGCCAAACAAGTTGTGGAAGGCAAAAATTCTGCTCGTCATCGCTACATGTCACGCTTTGGAAGAGATGCCACGGTACCACTCACCTCTTCTTCCTCTTCTTCCTCTTCTTCTTCTTCTTCTTCTTCTTCTTCTTCTTCTTCTTCCTCCTCTTTTGTGCATGGTCAGTCCCACAACTCCTTGTCAAGGTTCTCCCTCTGCAGGAACCGCGGGCAGTTTGGCCTCTATTCCTGCTGCTGCTCTCTGCAGCTCTGGGACTTGCCTTTGCCAGCCTGCAAGGGATCTTTTCTCATGCTAAACTGAAGAATGCCTCAGCCTACTCCTGGCTACACTTGGGCTTGAGCTAATGCTTGTGAGCCTGGGTTCTGAAACAGAGTCACAAAGGGAAAAAAAATGACATGAAATAACATAACATGAATTAACATAAAATCAAGAAAATTAATAAATTAACAACAAAATAAAATAAAATTCATTGTGTTATGTGTCCTTGACATTGATTTTGGAACTGAAAGCCCTCTGTCCTTTCAGGCAAACAGTCTCTTAGATATTGGACTGGCGGACAGGAGAGAAGAGAAGAGGAGAGGAGAGGAGAGGAGAGGAGAGGAGAGGAGAGGAGAGGAGAGGAGAGGAGAGGAGAGGCGAAGAGAGGAGAGGAGAGGAGAGGAGAGCAGTTCTGCTCTGTCAGGCCTGCAGTTCTGCGTGACAAGCCCTGAGCGAGCCCTGAGGCCTCCATACATGATACTACAGGCAGTATTGCTACTGGAAGGAAGGCTGCACTGGCAACAAATCCACACTGTCTTTTTGCACAAAAGGGACTCTATTAGGTTGCTTACTCCCCTATTTTGTAGGTACAGGGACTGATTTGGAGCCAGCACCCCAAAGGCTTCCTCCAAAGGGCTGCACATATGCGGCTGTGTCACCCCCATGTCACAATGCCAGCACCCGGCAACGCAGTGGTCACCAGGCCCCACGCAGGATCCAGAGGAGCAGCCTCCCGTGTCCACTGCCAGAGCTGGCCCGGGGGCAGCCCCAGCACATCTGACAGGAAGCACTTGAGGAGCTGCTGGAATCACAGGCCAGGGGCTGAGGGAAGAAAACCTTGCATGAGGCTGCTGGAGGTTCTCCGCTGCAAGACAATCTGCTGGCAGGGCCACCTTCCAAGCTCGGCTCATGGATGCAAATCCTTTTCAACTGGATAGCAGTGGCAAGACCAAGGCAATTCCTTCTTGAGGAGCACTGCACAGCTCACCATCCTCATCTCCTACAGAGCAACGCTCAGGAGCGGTAAGAGATAGGATGTCGAGGGCTTGCAAGGGCTTGCAAGGGCTTGCAGTGCTTTGGAACACCCACTGGTGTCCTACACAGGGACAGCAAGGATTCTTGCCCACAAGGTCTATCAGCTCAGAGGCACTTGGGCACTCTGGCAAGTCCACCAGATAGCTCCAGCTCAAGGGAGGATAGGGCTTGGGCAGCTCCTGGGAAGCATGAGCAGCCTGTGGGACAAGGAGCCAGGTCTGGCTCACATGCTCAGGGAACAGCCCATGGCCAGCACTGGGCTCAGCAAGGAACTTTTTCCCCTGGGGCACATTGGCACTGGTCCCCGGCGGTTTTTTGCCTTCCTCTGCAGTTCTCAGCACGGCCCCTTGCCACCATTTCTTTGGGCCATTTGGCCTGGGAGCCGGCTGCTCATGCTCCACCATGCTGGCAGCCGCAGCTGCCACTTCTCAGCTCTCCCTGCAGCTAACACAAGCGCCTGGCAGGGACCAGAGCGCTTCTCATGCATCCCTGGCCAAGAAGCACAGCAGCCAAACAAGTTGTGGAAGGCAAAAATTCTGCTCGTCATCGCTACATGTCACGCTTTGGAAGAGATGCCACGGTACCACTCACCTCTTCTTCCTCTTCTTCCTCTTCTTCTTCTTCTTCTTCTTCTTCTTCTTCTTCTTCTTCCTCCTCTTTTGTGCATGGTCAGTCCCACAACTCCTTGTCAAGGTTCTCCCTCTGCAGGAACCGCGGGCAGTTTGGCCTCTATTCCTGCTGCTGCTCTCTGCAGCTCTGGGACTTGCCTTTGCCAGCCTGCAAGGGATCTTTTCTCATGCTAAACTGAAGAATGCCTCAGCCTACTCCTGGCTACACTTGGGCTTGAGCTAATGCTTGTGAGCCTGGGTTCTGAAACAGAGTCACAAAGGGAAAAAAAATGACATGAAATAACATAACATGAATTAACATAAAATCAAGAAAATTAATAAATTAACAACAAAATAAAATAAAATTCATTGTGTTATGTGTCCTTGACATTGATTTTGGAACTGAAAGCCCTCTGTCCTTTCAGGCAAACAGTCTCTTAGATATTGGACTGGCGGACAGGAGAGAAGAGAAGAGGACAGGAGAGGAGAGGAGAGGAGAGGAGAGTAGAGGAGAGGAGAGGCGAAGAGAGGAGAGGAGAGGAGAGGAGAGGAGAGCAGTTCTGCTCTGTCAGGCCTGCAGTTCTGCGTTACAAGCCCTGAGCGAGCCCTGAGGCCTCCATACATGATACTACAGGCAGTATTGCTACTGGAAGGAAGGCTGCACTGGCAACAAATCCACACTGTCTTTTTGCAAAAAAGGGACTCTATTAGGTTGCTTACTGCCCTATTTTGTAGGTACAGGGACTGATTTGGAGCCAGCACCCCAAAGGCTTCCTCCAAAGGGCTGCACATATGCGGCTGTGTCACCCCCATGTCACAATGCCAGCACCCGGCAACGCAGTGGTCACCAGGCCCCACGCAGGATCCAGAGGAGCAGCCTCCCGTGTCCACTGCCAGAGCTGGCCCGGGGGCAGCCCCAGCACATCTGACAGGAAGCACTTGAGGAGCTGCTGGAATCACAGGCCAGGGGCTGAGGGAAGAAAACCTTGCATGAGGCTGCTGGAGGTTCTCCGCTGCAAGACAATCTGCTGGCAGGGCCACCTTCCAAGCTCGGCTCATGGATGCAAATCCTTTTCAACTGGATAGCAGTGGCAAGACCAAGGCAATTCCTTCTTGAGGAGCACTGCACAGCTCACCATCCTCATCTCCTACAGAGCAACGCTCAGGAGCGGTAAGAGATAGGATGTCGAGGGCTTGCAAGGGCTTGCAAGGGCTTGCAGTGCTTTGGAACACCCACTGGTGTCCTACACAGGGACAGCAAGGATTCTTGCCCACAAGGTCTATCAGCTCAGAGGCACTTGGGCACTCTGGCAAGTCCACCAGATAGCTCCAGCTCAAGGGAGGATAGGGCTTGGGCAGCTCCTGGGAAGCATGAGCAGCCTGTGGGACAAGGAGCCAGGTCTGGCTCACATGCTCAGGGAACAGCCCATGGCCAGCACTGGGCTCAGCAAGGAACTTTTTCCCCTGGGGCACATTGGCACTGGTCCCCGGCGGTTTTTTGCCTTCCTCTGCAGTTCTCAGCACGGCCCCTTGCCACCATTTCTTTGGGCCATTTGGCCTGGGAGCCGGCTGCTCATGCTCCACCATGCTGGCAGCCGCAGCTGCCACTTCTCAGCTCTCCCTGCAGCTAACACAAGCGCCTGGCAGGGACCAGAGCACTTCTCATGCATCCCTGGCCAAGAAGCACAGCAGCCAAACAAGTTGTGGAAGGCAAAAATTCTGCTCGTCATCGCTACATGTCACGCTTTGGAAGAGATGCCACGGTACCACTCACCTCTTCTTCCTCTTCTTCCTCTTCTTCTTCTTCTTCTTCTTCTTCTTCTTCTTCTTCTTCCTCCTCTTTTGTGCATGGTCAGTCCCACAACTCCTTGTCAAGGTTCTCCCTCTGCAGGAACCGCGGGCAGTTTGGCCTCTATTCCTGCTGCTGCTCTCTGCAGCTCTGGGACTTGCCTTTGCCAGCCTGCAAGGGATCTTTTCTCATGCTAAACTGAAGAATGCCTCAGCCTACTCCTGGCTACACTTGGGCTTGAGCTAATGCTTGTGAGCCTGGGTTCTGAAACAGAGTCACAAAGGGAAAAAAAATGACATGAAATAACATAACACGAATTAACATAAAATCAAGAAAATTAATAAATTAACAACAAAATAACATAAAATTCATTGTGTTATGTGTCCTTGACATTGATTTTGGAACTGAAAGCCCTCTGTCCTTTCAGGCAAACAGTCTCTTAGATATTGGACTGGCGGACAGGAGAGAAGAGGAGAGGAGAGGAGAGGAGAGGAGAGGAGAGGAGAGGACAGGAGAGGAGAGGAGAGGAGAGGAGAGGAGAGGAGAGGCGAAGAGAGGAGAGGAGAGGAGAGGAGAGCAGTTCTGCTCTGTCAGGCCTGCAGTTCTGCGTGACAAGCCCTGAGCGAGCCCTGAGGCCTCCATACATGATACTACAGGCAGTATTGCTACTGGAAGGAAGGCTGCACTGGCAACAAATCCACACTGTCTTTTTGCACAAAAGGGACTCTATTAGGTTGCTTACTCCCCTATTTTGTAGGTACAGGGACTGATTTGGAGCCAGCACCCCAAAGGCTTCCTCCAAAGGGCTGCACATATGCGGCTGTGTCACCCCCATGTCACAATGCCAGCACCCGGCAACGCAGTGGTCACCAGGCCCCACGCAGGATCCAGAGGAGCAGCCTCCCGTGTCCACTGCCAGAGCTGGCCCGGGGGCAGCCCCAGCACATCTGACAGGAAGCACTTGAGGAGCTGCTGGAATCACAGGCCAGGGGCTGAGGGAAGAAAACCTTGCATGAGGCTGCTGGAGGTTCTCCGCTGCAAGACAATCTGCTGGCAGGGCCACCTTCCAAGCTCGGCTCATGGATGCAAATCCTTTTCAACTGGATAGCAGTGGCAAGACCAAGGCAATTCCTTCTTGAGGAGCACTGCACAGCTCACCATCCTCATCTCCTACAGAGCAACGCTCAGGAGCGGTAAGAGATAGGATGTCGAGGGCTTGCAAGGGCTTGCAAGGGCTTGCAGTGCTTTGGAACACCCACTGGTGTCCTACACAGGGACAGCAAGGATTCTTGCCCACAACGTCTATCAGCTCAGAGGCACTTGGGCACTCTGGCAAGTCCACCAGATAGCTCCAGCTCAAGGGAGGATAGGGCTTGGGCAGCTCCTGGGAAGCATGAGCAGCCTGTGGGACAAGGAGCCAGGTCTGGCTCACATGCTCAGGGAACAGCCCATGGCCAGCACTGGGCTCAGCAAGGAACTTTTTCCCCTGGGGCACATTGGCACTGGTCCCCGGCGGTTTTTTGCCTTCCTCTGCAGTTCTCAGCACGGCCCCTTGCCACCATTTCTTTGGGCCATTTGGCCTGGGAGCCGGCTGCTCATGCTCCACCATGCTGGCAGCCGCAGCTGCCACTTCTCAGCTCTCCCTGCAGCTAACACAAGCGCCTGGCAGGGACCAGAGCGCTTCTCATGCATCCCTGGCCAAGAAGCACAGCAGCCAAACAAGTTGTGGAAGGCAAAAATTCTGCTCGTCATCGCTACATGTCACGCTTTGGAAGAGATGCCACGGTACCACTCACCTCTTCTTCCTCTTCTTCCTCTTCTTCTTCTTCTTCTTCTTCTTCTTCTTCTTCTTCTTCCTCCTCTTTTGTGCATGGTCAGTCCCACAACTCCTTGTCAAGGTTCTCCCTCTGCAGGAACCGCGGGCAGTTTGGCCTCTATTCCTGCTGCTGCTCTCTGCAGCTCTGGGACTTGCCTTTGCCAGCCTGCAAGGGATCTTTTCTCATGCTAAACTGAAGAATGCCTCAGCCTACTCCTGGCTACACTTGGGCTTGAGCTAATGCTTGTGAGCCTGGGTTCTGAAACAGAGTCACAAAGGGAAAAAAAATGACATGAAATAACATAACATGAATTAACATAAAATCAAGAAAATTAATAAATTAACAACAAAATAAAATAAAATTCATTGTGTTATGTGTCCTTGACATTGATTTTGGAACTGAAAGCCCTCTGTCCTTTCAGGCAAACAGTCTCTTAGATATTGGACTGGCGGACAGGAGAGAAGAGAAGAGGACAGGAGAGGAGAGGAGAGGAGAGGAGAGTAGAGGAGAGGAGAGGCGAAGAGAGGAGAGGAGAGGAGAGGAGAGGAGAGCAGTTCTGCTCTGTCAGGCCTGCAGTTCTGCGTTACAAGCCCTGAGCGAGCCCTGAGGCCTCCATACATGATACTACAGGCAGTATTGCTACTGGAAGGAAGGCTGCACTGGCAACAAATCCACACTGTCTTTTTGCAAAAAAGGGACTCTATTAGGTTGCTTACTCCCCTATTTTGTAGCTACAGGGACTGATTTGGAGCCAGCACCCCAAAGGCTTCCTCCAAAGGGCTGCACATATGCGGCTGTGTCACCCCCATGTCACAATGCCAGCACCCGGCAACGCAGTGGTCACCAGGCCCCACGCAGGATCCAGAGGAGCAGCCTCCCGTGTCCACTGCCAGAGCTGGCCCGGGGGCAGCCCCAGCACATCTGACAGGAAGCACTTGAGGAGCTGCTGGAATCACAGGCCAGGGGCTGAGGGAAGAAAACCTTGCAGGAGGCTGCTGGAGGTTCTCCGCTGCAAGACAATCTGCTGGCAGGGCCACCTTCCAAGCTCGGCTCATGGATGCAAATCCTTTTCAACTGGATAGCAGTGGCAAGACCAAGGCAATTCCTTCTTGAGGAGCACTGCACAGCTCACCATCCTCATCTCCTACAGAGCAACGCTCAGGAGCCGTAAGAGATAGGATGTCGAGGGCTTGCAAGGGCTTGCAAGGGCTTGCAGTGCTTTGGAACACCCACTGGTGTCCTACACAGGGACAGCAAGGATTCTTGCCCACAAGGTCTATCAGCTCAGAGGCACTTGGGCACTCTGGCAAGTCCGCCAGATAGCTCCAGCTCAAGGGAGGATAGGGCTTGGGCAGCTCCTGGGAAGCATGAGCAGCCTGTGGGACAAGGAGCCAGGTCTGGCTCACACGCTCAGGGAACAGCCCATGGCCAGCACTGGGCTCAGCAAGGAACTTTTTCCCCTGGGGCACATTGGCACTGGTCCCCGGCGGTTTTTTGCCTTCCTCTGCAGTTCTCAGCACGGCCCCTTGCCACCATTTCTTTGGGCCATTTGGCCTGGGAGCCGGCTGCTCATGCTCCACCATGCTGGCAGCCGCAGCTGCCACTTCTCAGCTCTCCCTGCAGCTAACACAAGCGCCTGGCAGGGACCAGAGCGCTTCTCATGCATCCCTGCCCAAGAAGCACAGCAGCCAAACAAGTTGTGGAAGGCAAAAAGTCTGCTCGTCATCGCTACATGTCACGCTTTGGAAGAGATGCCACGGTACCACTCACCTCTTCTTCC
Organism: Caloenas nicobarica; assembly: GCF_036013445.1. Lineage (NCBI taxonomy): Eukaryota > Metazoa > Chordata > Aves > Columbiformes > Columbidae > Caloenas > Caloenas nicobarica. The sequence goes on from NC_088259.1 coordinate 407,714, forward strand.
TCTTCTTCCTCTTCTTCTTCTTCTTCTTCTTCTTCTTCTTCTTCTTCTTCCTCCTCTTTTGTGCATGGTCAGTCCCACAACTCCTTGTCAAGGTTCTCCCTCTGCAGGAACCGCGGACAGCTTGGCCTCTATTCCTGCTGCTGCTCTCTGCAGCTCTGGGACTTGCCTTTGCCAGCCTGCAAGGGATCTTTTCTCATGCTAAACTGAAGAATGCCTCAGCCTACTCCTGGCTACACTTGGGCTTGAGCTAATGCTTGTGAGCCTGGGTTCTGAAACAGAGTCACAAAGGGAAAAAAAATGACATGAAATAACATAACATGAATTAACATAAAATCAAGAAAATTAATAAATTAACAACAAAATAACATAAAATTCATTGTGTTATGTGTCCTTGACATTGATTTTGGAACTGAAAGCCCTCTGTCCTTTCAGGCAAACAGTCTCTTAGATATTGGACTGGCGGACAGGAGAGAAGAGAAGAGGAGAGGAGAGGACAGGAGAGGAGAGGAGAGGAGAGGAGAGGAGAGGAGAGGAGAGGAGAGGAGAGGAGAGGCGAAGAGAGGAGAGGAGAGGAGAGGACAGGAGAGGAGAGGAGAGGAGAGCAGTTCTGCTCTGTCAGGCCTGCAGTTCTGCGTGACAAGCCCTGAGCGAGCCCTGAGGCCTCCATACATGATACTACAGGCAGTATTGCTACTGGAAGGAAGGCTGCACTGGCAACAAATCCACACTGTCTTTTTGCAAAAAAGGGACTCTATTAGGTTGCTTACTCCCCTATTTTGTAGGTACAGGGACTGATTTGGAGCCAGCACCCCAAAGGCTTCCTCCAAAGGGCTGCACATATGCGGCTGTGTCACCCCCATGTCACAATGCCAGCGCCCGGCAACGCAGTGGTCACCAGGTCCCACGCAGGATCCAGAGGAGCAGCCTCCCGTGTCCACTGCCAGAGCTGGCCCGGGGGCAGCCCCAGCACATCTGACAGGAAGCACTTGAGGAGCTGCTGGAATCACAGGCCAGGGGCTGAGGGAAGAAAACCTTGCATGAGGCTGCTGGAGGTTCTCCGCTGCAAGACAATCTGCTGGCAGGGCCACCTTCCAAGCTCGGCTCATGGATGCAAATCCTTTTCAACTGGATAGCAGTGGCAAGACCAAGGCAATTCCTTCTTGAGGAGCACTGCACAGCTCACCATCCTCATCTCCTACAGAGCAACGCTCAGGAGCCGTAAGAGATAGGATGTCGAGGGCTTGCAAGGGCTTGCAAGGGCTTGCAGTGCTTTGGAACACCCACTGGTGTCCTACACAGGGACAGCAAGGATTCTTGCCCACAACGTCTATCAGCTCAGAGGCACTTGGGCACTCTGGCAAGTCCGCCAGATAGCTCCAGCTCAAGGGAGGATAGGGCTTGGGCAGCTCCTGGCAAGCATGAGCAGCCTGTGGGACAAGGAGCCAGGTCTGGCTCACATGCTCAGGGAACAGCCCATGGCCAGCACTGGGCTCAGCAAGGAACTTTTTCCCCTGGGGCACATTGGCACTGGTCCCCGGCGGTTTTTTGCCTTCCTCTGCAGTTCTCAGCACGGCCCCTTGCCACCATTTCTTTGGGCCATTTGGCCTGGGAGCCGGCTGCTCATGCTCCACCATGCTGGCAGCCGCAGCTGCCACTACTCAGCTCTCCCTGCAGCTAACACAAGCACCTGGCAGGGACCAGAGCGCTTCTCATGCATCCCTGGCCAAGAAGCACAGCAGCCAAACAAGTTGTGGAAGGCAAAAAGTCTGCTCGTCATCGCTACATGTCACGCTTTGGAAGAGATGCCACGGTACCACTCACCTCTTCTTCCTCTTCTTCCTCTTCTTCTTCTTCTTCTTCTTCTTCTTCTTCTTCTTCTTCTTCCTCCTCTTTTGTGCATGGTCAGTCCCACAACTCCTTGTCAAGGTTCTCCCTCTGCAGGAACCGCGGACAGCTTGGCCTCTATTCCTGCTGCTGCTCTCTGCAGCTCTGGGACTTGCCTTTGCCAGCCTGCAAGGGATCTTTTCTCATGCTAAACTGAAGAATGCCTCAGCCTACTCCTGGCTACACTTGGGCTTGAGCTAATGCTTGTGAGCCTGGGTTCTGAAACAGAGTCACAAAGGGAAAAAAAATGACATGAAATAACATAACATGAATTAACATAAAATCAAGAAAATTAATAAATTAACAACAAAATAAAATAAAAGTCATTGTGTTATGTGTCCTTGACATTGATTTTGGAACTGAAAGCCCTCTGTCCTTTCAGGCAAACAGTCTCTTAGATATTGGACTGGCGGACAGGAGAGAAGAGAAGAGGAGAGGAGAGGAGAGGAGAGGAGAGGAGAGGAGAGGCGAAGAGAGGAGAGGAGAGGAGAGGAGAGGAGAGCAGTTCTGCTCTGTCAGGCCTGCAGTTCTGCGTGACAAGCCCTGAGCGAGCCCTGAGGCCTCCATACATGATACTACAGGCAGTATTGCTACTGGAAGGAAGGCTGCACTGGCAACAAATCCACACTGTCTTTTTGCAAAAAAGGGACTCTATTAGGTTGCTTACTCCCCTATTTTGTAGGTACAGGGACTGATTTGGAGCCAGCACCCCAAAGGCTTTCTCCAAAGGGCTGCACATATGCGGCTGTGTCACCCCCATGTCACAATGCCAGCACCCGGCAATGCAGTGGTCACCAGGTCCCACGCAGGATCCAGAGGAGCAGCCTCCCGTGTCCACTGCCAGAGCTGGCCCGGGGGCAGCCCCAGCACATCTGACAGGAAGCACTTGAGGAGCTGCTGGAATCACAGGCCAGGGGCTGAGGGAAGAAAACCTTGCATGAGGCTGCTGGAGGTTCTCCGCTGCAAGACAATCTGCTGGCAGGGCCACCTTCCAAGCTCGGCTCATGGATGCAAATCCTTTTCAACTGGATAGCAGTGGCAAGACCAAGGCAATTCCTTCTTGAGGAGCACTGCACAGCTCACCATCCTCATCTCCTACAGAGCAACGCTCAGGAGCCGTAAGAGATAGGATGTCGAGGGCTTGCAAGGGCTTGCAAGGGCTTGCAGTGCTTTGGAACACCCACTGGTGTCCTACACAGGGACAGCAAGGATTCTTGCCCACAACGTCTATCAGCTCAGAGGCAGTTGGGCACTCTGGCAAGTCCGCCAGATAGCTCCAGCTCAAGGGAGGATAGGGCTTGGGCAGCTCCTGGGAAGCATGAGCAGCCTGTGGGACAAGGAGCCAGGTCTGGCTCACATGCTCAGGGAACAGCCCATGGCCAGCACTGGGCTCAGCAAGGAACTTTTTCCCCTGGGGCACATTGGCACTGGTCCCCGGCGGTTTTTTGCCTTCCTCTGCAGTTCTCAGCACGGCCCCTTGCCACCATTTCTTTGGGCCATTTGGCCTGGGAGCCGGCTGCTCATGCTCCACCATGCTGGCAGCCGCAGCTGCCACTTCTCAGCTCTCCCTGCAGCTAACACAAGCGCCTGGCAGGGACCAGAGCGCTTCTCATGCATCCCTGCCCAAGAAGCACAGCAGCCAAACAAGTTGTGGAAGGCAAAAAGTCTGCTCGTCATCTCTACATGTCACGCTTTGGAAGAGATGCCACGGTACCACTCACCTCTTCTTCCTCTTCTTCCTCTTCTTCTTCTTCTTCTTCTTCTTCTTCTTCTTCTTCCTCCTCTTTTGTGCATGGTCAGTCCCACAACTCCTTGTCAAGGTTCTCCCTCTGCAGGAACCGCGGACAGCTTGGCCTCTATTCCTGCTGCTGCTCTCTGCAGCTCTGGGACTTGCCTTTGCCAGCCTGCGAGGGATCTTTTCTCATGCTAAACTGAAGAATGCCTCAGCCTACTCCTGGCTACACTTGTGCTTGAGCTAATGCTTGTGAGCCTGGGTTCTGAAACAGAGTCACAAAGGGAAAAAAATGACATGAAATAACATAACATGAATTAACATAAAATCAAGAAAATTAATAAATTAACAACAAAATAACATAAAATACATTGTGTTATGTGTCCTTGACATTGATTTTGGAACTGAAAGCCCTCTGTCCTTTCAGGCAAACAGTCTCTTAGATATTGGACTGGCGGACAGGAGAGAAGAGAAGAGGAGAGGAGAGGACAGGAGAGGAGAGGAGAGGAGAGGAGAGGCGAAGAGAGGAGAGGAGAGGAGAGGAGAGGAGAGGAGAGGAGAGGAGAGGAGAGGAGAGGAGAGGAGAGGAGAGCAGTTCTGCTCTGTCAGGCCTGCAGTTCTGCGTGACAAGCCCTGAGCGAGCCCTGAGGCCTCCATACATGATACTACAGGCAGTATTGCTACTGGAAGGAAGGCTGCACTGGCAACAAATCCACACTGTCTTTTTGCAAAAAAGGGACTCTATTAGGTTGCTTACTCCCCTATTTTGTAGCTACAGGGACTGATTTGGAGCCAGCACCCCAAAGGCTTCCTCCAAAGGGCTGCACATATGCAGCTGTGTCACCCCCATGTCACAATGCCAGCGCCAGGCAACGCAGTGGTCACCAGGTCCCACGCAGGATCCAGAGGAGCAGCCTCCCGTGTCCACTGCCAGAGCTGGCCCGGGGGCAGCCCCAGCACATCTGACAGGAAGCACTTGAGGAGCTGCTGGAATCACAGGCCAGGGGCTGAGGGAAGAAAACCTTGCATGAGGCTGCTGGAGGTTCTCCGCTGCAAGACAATCTGCTGGCAGGGCCACCTTCCAAGCTCGGCTCATGGATGCAAATCCTTTTCAACTGGATAGCAGTGGCAAGACCAAGGCAATTCCTTCTTGAGGAGCACTGCACAGCTCACCATCCTCATCTCCTACAGAGCAACGCTCAGGAGCCGTAAGAGATAGGATGTCGAGGGCTTGCAAGGGCTTGCAAGGGCTTGCAGTGCTTTGGAACACCCACTGGTGTCCTACACAGGGACAGCAAGGATTCTTGCCCACAAGGTCTATCAGCTCAGAGGCACTTGGGCACTCTGGCAAGTCCGCCAGATAGCTCCAGCTCAAGGGAGGATAGGGCTTGGGCAGCTCCTGGCAAGCATGAGCAGCCTGTGGGACAAGGAGCCAGGTCTGGCTCACATGCTCAGGGAACAGCCCATGGCCAGCACTGGGCTCAGCAAGGAACTTTTTCCCCTGGGGCACATTGGCACTGGTCCCCGGCGGTTTTTTGCCTTCCTCTGCAGTTCTCAGCACGGCCCCTTGCCACCATTTCTTTGGGCCATTTGGCCTGGGAGCCGGCTGCTCATGCTCCACCATGCTGGCAGCCGCAGCTGCCACTACTCAGCTCTCCCTGCAGCTAACACAAGCACCTGGCAGGGACCAGAGCGCTTCTCATGCATCCCTGGCCAAGAAGCACAGCAGCCAAACAAGTTGTGGAAGGCAAAAATTCTGCTCGTCATCGCTACATGTCACGCTTTGGAAGAGATGCCACGGTACCACTCACCTCTTCTTCCTCTTCTTCCTCTTCTTCTTCTTCTTCTTCTTCTTCCTCCTCTTTTGTGCATGGTCAGTCCCACAACTCCTTGTCAAGGTTCTCCCTCTGCAGGAACCGCGGACAGCTTGGCCTCTATTCCTGCTGCTGCTCTCTGCAGCTCTGGGACTTGCCTTTGCCAGCCTGCAAGGGATCTTTTCTCATGTTAAACTGAAGAATGCCTCAGCCTACTCCTGGCTACACTTGGGCTTGAGCTAATGCTTGTGAGCCTGGGTTCTGAAACAGAGTCACAAAGGGAAAAAAAATGACATGAAATAACATAACATGAATTAACATCAAATCAAGAAAATTAATAAATTAACAACAAAATAAAATAAAATTCATTGTGTTCTGTGTCCTTGACATTGATTTTGGAACTGAAAGCCCTCTGTCCTTTCAGGCAAACAGTCTCTTAGATATTGGACTGGCGGACAGGAGAGGAGAGGAGAGGAGAGGAGAGGACAGGAGAGGAGAGGAGAGGAGAGGAGAGGCGAAGAGAATAGAGGAGAGGAGAGGAGAGGAGAGGAGAGGAGAGCAGTTCTGCTCTGTCAGGCCTGCAGTTCTGCGTGACAAGCCCTGAGCGAGCCCTGAGGCCTCCATACATGATACTACAGGCAGTATTGCTACTGGAAGGAAGGCTGCACTGGCAACAAATCCACACTGTCTTTTTGCAAAAAAGGGACTCTATTAGGTTGCTTACTCCCCTATTTTGTAGGTACAGGGACTGATTTGGAGCCAGCACCCCAAAGGCTTTCTCCAAAGGGCTGCACATATGCGGCTGTGTCACCCCCATGTCACAATGCCAGCACCCGGCAACGCAGTGGTCACCAGGTCCCACGCAGGATCCAGAGGAGCAGCCTCCCGTGTCCACTGCCAGAGCTGGCCCGGGGGCAGCCCCAGCACATCTGACAGGAAGCACTTGAGGAGCTGCTGGAATCACAGGCCAGGGGCTGAGGGAAGAAAACCTTGCATGAGGCTGCTGGAGGTTCTCCGCTGCAAGACAATCTGCTGGCAGGGCCACCTTCCAAGCTCGGCTCATGGATGCAAATCCTTTTCAACTGGATAGCAGTGGCAAGACCAAGGCAATTCCTTCTTGAGGAGCACTGCACAGCTCACCATCCTCATCTCCTACAGAGCAACGCTCAGGAGCCGTAAGAGATAGGATGTCGAGGGCTTGCAAGGGCTTGCAAGGGCTTGCAGTGCTTTGGAACACCCACTGGTGTCCTACACAGGGACAGCAAGGATTCTTGCCCACAACGTCTATCAGCTCAGAGGCAGTTGGGCACTCTGGCAAGTCCGCCAGATAGCTCCAGCTCAAGGGAGGATAGGGCTTGGGCAGCTCCTGGGAAGCATGAGCAGCCTGTGGGACAAGGAGCCAGGTCTGGCTCACATGCTCAGGGAACAGCCCATGGCCAGCACTGGGCTCAGCAAGGAACTTTTTCCCCTGGGGCACATTGCCACTGGTCCCCGGCGGTTTTTTGCCTTCCTCTGCAGTTCTCAGCACGGCTCCTTGCCACCATTTCTTTGGGCCATTTGGCCTGGGAGCCGGCTGCTCATGCTCCACCATGCTGGCAGCCGCAGCTGCCACTTCTCAGCTCTCCCTGCAGCTAACACAAGCGCCTGGCAGGGACCAGAGCGCTTCTCATGCATCCCTGGCCAAGAAGCACAGCAGCCAAACAAGTTGTGGAAGGCAAAAAGTCTGCTCGTCATCGCTACATGTCACGCTTTGGAAGAGATGCCACGGTACCACTCACCTCTTCTTCCTCTTCTTCCTCTTCTTCTTCTTCTTCTTCTTCTTCTTCTTCTTCCTCTTTTGTGCATGGTCAGTCCCACAACTCCTTGTCAAGTTCTCCCTCTGCAGGAACCGCGGACAGCTTGGCCTCTATTCCTGCTGCTGCTCTCTGCAGCTCTGGGACTTGCCTTTGCCAGCCTGCGAGGGATCTTTTCTCATGCTAAACTGAAGAATGCCTCAGCCTACTCCTGGCTACACTTGGGCTTGAGCTAATGCTTGTGAGCCTGGGTTCTGAAACAGAGTCACAAAGGGAAAAAAAATGACATGAAATAACATAACATGAATTAACATAAAATCAAGAAAATTAATAAATTAACAACAAAATAACATAAAATTCATTGTGTTATGTGTCCTTGACATTGATTTTGGAACTGAAAGCCCTCTGTCCTTTCAGGCAAACAGTCTCTTAGATATTGGACTGGCGGACAGGAGAGAAGAGAAGAGGAGAGGAGAGGAGAGGAGAGGAGAGGAGAGGAGAGGAGAGGAGAGGCGAAGAGAGGAGAGGAGAGGAGAGGACAGGAGAGGAGAGGAGAGGAGAGCAGTTCTGCTCTGTCAGGCCTGCAGTTCTGCGTGACAAGCCCTGAGCGAGCCCTGAGGCCTCCATACATGATACTACAGGCAGTATTGCTACTGGAAGGAAGGCTGCACTGGCAACAAATCCACACTGTCTTTTTGCAAAAAAGGGACTCTATTAGGTTGCTTACTCCCCTATTTTGTAGGTACAGGGACTGATTTGGAGCCAGCACCCCAAAGGCTTCCTCCAAAGGGCTGCACATATGCGGCTGTGTCACCCCCATGTCACAATGCCAGCACCCAGCAACGCAGTGGGCACCAGGTCCCACGCAGGATCCAGAGGAGCAGCCTCCCGTGTCCACTGCCAGAGCTGGCCCGGGGGCAGCCCCAGCACATCTGACAGGAAGCACTTGAGGAGCTGCTGGAATCACAGGCCAGGGGCTGAGGGAAGAAAACCTTGCATGAGGCTGCTGGAGGTTCTCCGCTGCAAGACAATCTGCTGGCAGGGCCACCTTCCAAGCTCGGCTCATGGATGCAAATCCTTTTCAACTGGATAGCAGTGGCAAGACCAAGGCAATTCCTTCTTGAGGAGCACTGCACAGCTCACCATCCTCATCTCCTACAGAGCAACGCTCAGGAGCCGTAAGAGATAGGATGTCGAGGGCTTGCAAGGGCTTGCAAGGGCTTGCAGTGCTTTGGAACACCCACTGGTGTCCTACACAGGGACAGCAAGGATTCTTGCCCACAAGGTCTATCAGCTCAGAGGCACTTGGGCACTCTGGCAAGTCCACCAGATAGCTCCAGCTCAAGGGAGGATAGGGCTTAGGCAGCTCCTGGGAAGAATGAGCAGCCTGTGGGACAAGGAGCCAGGTCTGGCTCACACGCTCAGGGAACAGCCCATGGCCAGCACTGGGCTCAGCAAGGAACTTTTTCCCCTGGGGCACATTGGCACTGGTCCCCGGCGGTTTTTTGCCTTCCTCTGCAGTTCTCAGCACGGCCCCTTGCCACCATTTCTTTGGGCCATTTGGCCTGGGAGCCGGCTGCTCATGCTCCACCATGCTGGCAGCCGCAGCTGCCACTTCTCAGCTCTCCCTGCAGCTAACACAAGCGCCTGGCAGGGACCAGAGCGCTTCTCATGCATCCCTGGACAAGAAGCACAGCAGCCAAACAAGTTGTGGAAGGCAAAAAGTCTGCTCGTCATCGCTACATGTCACGCTTTGGAAGAGATGCCACGGTACCACTCACCTCTTCTTCCTCTTCTTCCTCTTCTTCTTCTTCTTCTTCTTCTTCTTCTTCTTCTTCTTCCTCCTCTTTTGTGCATGGTCATTCCCACAACTCCTTGTCAAGGTTCTCCCTCTGCAGGAACCGCGGACAGCTTGGCCTCTATTCCTGCTGCTGCTCTCTGCAGCTCTGGGACTTGCCTTTGCCAGCCTGCAAGGGATCTTTTCTCATGCTAAACTGAAGAATGCCTCAGCCTACTCCTGGCTACACTTGGGCTAGAGCTAATGCTTGTGAGCCTGGGTTCTGAAACAGAGTCACAAAGGGAAAAAAAATGACATGAAATAACATAACATGAATTAACATAAAATCAAGAAAATTAATAAATTAACAACAAAATAACATAAAATTCATTGTGTTATGTGTCCTTGACATTGATTTTGGAACTGAAAACCCTCTGTCCTTTCAGGCAAACAGTCTCTTAGATATTGGACTGGCGGACAGGAGAGAAGAGAAGAGGAGAGGAGAGGAGAGGAGAGGAGAGGAGAGGAGAGGAGAGGAGAGGAGAGGAGAGGAGAGGAGAGGAGAGGCGAAGAGAGGAGAGGAGAGGAGAGGAGAGGAGAGGAGAGGAGAGGAGAGGAGAGGAGAGGAGAGGAGAGGAGAGGAGAGGAGAGCAGTTCTGCTCTGTCAGGCCTGCAGTTCTGCGTGACAAGCCCTGAGCGAGCCCTGAGGCCTCCATACATGATACTACAGGCAGTATTGCTACTGGAAGGAAGGCTGCACTGGCAACAAATCCACACTGTCTTTTTGCAAAAAAGGGACTCTATTAGGTTGCTTACTCCCCTATTTTGTAGGTACAGGGACTGATTTGGAGCCAGCACCCCAAAGGCTTCCTCCAAAGGGCTGCACATATGCGGCTGTGTCACCCCCATGTCACAATGCCAGCACCCGGCAACGCAGTGGGCACCAGGTCCCACGCAGGATCCAGAGGAGCAGCCTCCCGTGTCCACTGCCAGAGCTGGCCCGGGGGCAGCCCCAGCACATCTGACAGGAAGCACTTGAGGAGCTGCTGGAATCACAGGCCAGGGGCTGAGGGAAGAAAACCTTGCATGAGGCTGCTGGAGGTTCTCCGCTGCAAGACAATCTGCTGGCAGGGCCACCTTCCAAGCTCGGCTCATGGATGCAAATCCTTTTCAACTGGATAGCAGTGGCAAGACCAAGGCAATTCCTTCTTGAGGAGCACTGCACAGCTCACCATCCTCATCTCCTACAGAGCAACGCTCAGGAGCCGTAAGAGATAGGATGTCGAGGGCTTGCAAGGGCTTGCAAGGGCTTGCAGTGCTTTGGAACACCCACTGGTGTCCTACACAGGGACAGCAAGGATTCTTGCCCACAAGGTCTATCAGCTCAGAGGCACTTGGGCACTCTGGCAAGTCCACCAGATAGCTCCAGCTCAAGGGAGGATAGGGCTTAGGCAGCTCCTGGGAAGAATGAGCAGCCTGTGGGACAAGGAGCCAGGTCTGGCTCACACGCTCAGGGAACAGCCCATGGCCAGCACTGGGCTCAGCAAGGAACTTTTTCCCCTGGGGCACATTGGCACTGGTCCCCGGCGGTTTTTTGCCTTCCTCTGCAGTTCTCAGCACGGCCCCTTGCCACCATTTCTTTGGGCCATTTGGCCTGGGAGCCGGCTGCTCATGCTCCACCATGCTGGCAGCCGCAGCTGCCACTTCTCAGCTCTCCCTGCAGCTAACACAAGCGCCTGGCAGGGACCAGAGCGCTTCTCATGCATCCCTGGCCAAGAAGCACAGCAGCCAAACAAGTTGTGGAAGGCAAAAAGTCTGCTCGTCATCGCTACATGTCACGCTTTGGAAGAGATGCCACGGTACCACTCACCTCTTCTTCCTCTTCTTCCTCTTCTTCTTCTTCTTCTTCTTCTTCTTCTTCTTCTTCTTCCTCCTCTTTTGTGCATGGTCATTCCCACAACTCCTTGTCAAGGTTCTCCCTCTGCAGGAACCGCGGACAGCTTGGCCTCTATTCCTGCTGCTGCTCTCTGCAGCTCTGGGACTTGCCTTTGCCAGCCTGCAAGGGATCTTTTCTCATGCTAAACTGAAGAATGCCTCAGCCTACTCCTGGCTACACTTGGGCTAGAGCTAATGCTTGTGAGCCTGGGTTCTGAAACAGAGTCACAAAGGGAAAAAAAATGACATGAAATAACATAACATGAATTAACATAAAATCAAGAAAATTAATAAATTAACAACAAAATAACATAAAATTCATTGTGTTATGTGTCCTTGACATTGATTTTGGAACTGAAAACCCTCTGTCCTTTCAGGCAAACAGTCTCTTAGATATTGGACTGGCGGACAGGAGAGAAGAGAAGAGGAGAGGAGAGGAGAGGAGAGGAGAGGAGAGGAGAGGAGAGGAGAGGAGAGGAGAGGAGAGGAGAGGAGAGGAGAGGCGAAGAGAGGAGAGGAGAGGAGAGGAGAGGAGAGGAGAGGAGAGGAGAGGAGAGGAGAGGAGAGGAGAGGAGAGCAGTTCTGCTCTGTCAGGCCTGCAGTTCTGCGTGACAAGCCCTGAGCGAGCCCTGAGGCCTCCATACATGATACTACAGGCAGTATTGCTACTGGAAGGAAGGCTGCACTGGCAACAAATCCACACTGTCTTTTTGCAAAAAAGGGACTCTATTAGGTTGCTTACTCCCCTATTTTGTAGGTACAGGGACTGATTTGGAGCCAGCACCCCAAAGGCTTCCTCCAAAGGGCTGCACATATGCGGCTGTGTCACCCCCATGTCACAATGCCAGCACCCGGCAACGCAGTGGTCACCAGGCCCCACGCAGGATCCAGAGGAGCAGCCTCCCGTGTCCACTGCCAGAGCTGGCCCGGGGGCAGCCCCAGCACATCTGACAGGAAGCACTTGAGGAGCTGCTGGAATCACAGGCCAGGGGCTGAGGGAAGAAAACCTTGCATGAGGCTGCTGGAGGTTCTCCGCTGCAAGACAATCTGCTGGCAGGGCCACCTTCCAAGCTCGGCTCATGGATGCAAATCCTTTTCAACTGGATAGCAGTGGCAAGACCAAGGCAATTCCTTCTTGAGGAGCACTGCACAGCTCACCATCCTCATCTCCTACAGAGCAACGCTCAGGAGCCGTAAGAGATAGGATGTCGAGGGCTTGCAAGGGCTTGCAAGGGCTTGCAGTGCTTTGGAACACCCACTGGTGTCCTACACAGGGACAGCAAGGATTCTTGCCCACAAGGTCTATCAGCTCAGAGGCAGTTGGGCACTCTGGCAAGTCCGCCAGATAGCTCCAGCTCAAGGGAGGATAGGGCTTGGGCAGCTCCTGGGAAGCATGAGCAGCCTGTGGGACAAGGAGCCAGGTCTGGCTCACATGCTCAGGGAACAGCCCATGGCCAGCACTGGGCTCAGCAAGGAACTTTTTCCCCTGGGGCACATTGGCACTGGTCCCCGGCGGTTTTTTGCCTTCCTCTGCAGTTCTCAGCACGGCCCCTTGCCACCATTTCTTTGGGCCATTTGGCCTGGGAGCCGGCTGCTCATGCTCCACCATGCTGGCAGCCGCAGCTGCCACTACTCAGCTCTCCCTGCAGCTAACACAAGCGCCTGGCAGGGACCAGAGCGCTTCTCATGCATCCCTGGACAAGAAGCACAGCAGCCAAACAAGTTGTGGAAGGCAAAAAGTCTGCTCGTCATCGCTACATGTCACGCTTTGGAAGAGATGCCACGGTACCACTCACCTCTTCTTCCTCTTCTTCCTCTTCTTCTTCTTCTTCTTCTTCTTCTTCTTCTTCTTCTTCTTCTTCCTCCTCTTTTGTGCATGGTCAGTCCCACAACTCCTTGTCAAGGTTCTCCCTCTGCAGGAACCGCGGACAGCTTGGCCTCTATTCCTGCTGCTGCTCTCTGCAGCTCTGGGACTTGCCTTTGCCAGCCTGCAAGGGATCTTTTCTCATGCTAAACTGAAGAATGCCTCAGCCTACTCCTGGCTACACTTGTGCTTGAGCTAATGCTTGTGAGCCTGGGTTCTGAAACAGAGTCACAAAGGGAAAAAAAATGACATGAAATAACATAACATGAATTAACATAAAATCAAGAAAATTAATAAATTAACAACAAAATAACATAAAATTCATTGTGTTATGTGTCCTTCACATTGATTTTGGAACTGAAAGCCCTCTGTCCTTTCAGGCAAACAGTCTCTTAGATATTGGACTGGCGGACAGGAGAGAAGAGAAGAGGAGAGGAGAGGACAGGAGAGGAGAGGAGAGGAGAGGAGAGGCGAAGAGAATAGAGGAGAGGAGAGGACAGGAGAGGAGAGGAGAGGAGAGCAGTTCTGCTCTGTCAGGCCTGCAGTTCTGCGTGACAAGCCCTGAGCGAGCCCTGAGGCCTCCATACATGATACTACAGGCAGTATTGCTACTGGAAGGAAGGCTGCACTGGCAACAAATCCACACTGTCTTTTTGCAAAAAAGGGACTCTATTAGGTTGCTTACTCCCCTATTTTGTAGGTACAGGGACTGATTTGGAGCCAGCACCCCAAAGGCTTCCTCCAAAGGGCTGCACATATGCAGCTGTGTCACCCCCATGTCACAATGCCAGCGCCCGGCAACGCAGTGGTCACCAGGTCCCACGCAGGATCCAGAGGAGCAGCCTCCCGTGTCCACTGCCAGAGCTGGCCCGGGGGCAGCCCCAGCACATCTGACAGGAAGCACTTGAGGAGCTGCTGGAATCACAGGCCAGGGGCTGAGGGAAGAAAACCTTGCATGAGGCTGCTGGAGGTTCTCCGCTGCAAGACAATCTGCTGGCAGGGCCACCTTCCAAGCTCGGCTCATGGATGCAAATCCTTTTCAACTGGATAGCAGTGGCAAGACCAAGGCAATTCCTTCTTGAGGAGCACTGCACAGCTCACCATCCTCATCTCCTACAGAGCAACGCTCAGGAGCCGTAAGAGATAGGATGTCGAGGGCTTGCAAGGGCTTGCAAGGGCTTGCAGTGCTTTGGAACACCCACTGGTGTCCTACACAGGGACAGCAAGGATTCTTGCCCACAACGTCTATCAGCTCAGAGGCAGTTGGGCACTCTGGCAAGTCCGCCAGATAGCTCCAGCTCAAGGGAGGATAGGGCTTGGGCAGCTCCTGGGAAGCATGAGCAGCCTGTGGGACAAGGAGCCAGGTCTGGCTCACATGCTCAGGGAACAGCCCATGGCCAGCACTGGGCTCAGCAAGGAACTTTTTCCCCTGGGGCACATTGGCACTGGTCCCCGGCGGTTTTTTGCCTTCCTCTGCAGTTCTCAGCACGGCCCCTTGCCACCATTTCTTTGGGCCATTTGGCCTGGGAGCCGGCTGCTCATGCTCCACCATGCTGGCAGCCGCAGCTGCCACTACTCAGCTCTCCCTGCAGCTAACACAAGCACCTGGCAGGGACCAGAGCGCTTCTCATGCATCCCTGCCCAAGAAGCACAGCAGCCAAACAAGTTGTGGAAGGCAAAAAGTCTGCTCGTCATCGCTACATGTCACGCTTTGGAAGAGATGCCACGGTACCACTCACCTCTTCTTCCTCTTCTTCCTCTTCTTCTTCTTCTTCTTCTTCTTCTTCTTCTTCTTCTTCTTCCTCCTCTTTTGTGCATGGTCAGTCCCACAACTCCTTGTCAAGGTTCTCCCTCTGCAGGAACCGCGGACAGCTTGGCCTCTATTCCTGCTGCTGCTCTCTGCAGCTCTGGGACTTGCCTTTGCCAGCCTGCAAGGGATCTTTTCTCATGCTAAACTGAAGAATGCCTCAGCCTACTTCTGGCTACACTTGGGCTTGAGCTAATGCTTGTGAGCCTGGGTTCTGAAACAGAGTCACAAAGGGAAAAAAAATGACATGAAATAACATAACATGAATTAACATAAAATCAAGAAAATTAATAAATTAACAACAAAATAACATAAAATTCATTGTGTTATGTGTCCTTGACATTGATTTTGGAATTGAAAGCCCTCTGTCCTTTCAGGCAAACAGTCTCTTAGATATTGGACTGGCGGACAGGAGAGAAGAGAAGAGGAGAGGAGAGGACAGGAGAGGAGAGGAGAGGAGAGGAGAGGAGAGGCGAAGAGAGGAGAGGAGAGGAGAGGAGAGGAGAGGAGAGGAGAGGAGAGGAGAGGAGAGCAGTTCTGCTCTGTCAGGCCTGCAGTTCTGCGTGACAAGCCCTGAGCGAGCCCTGAGGCCTCCATACATGATACTACAGGCAGTATTGCTACTGGAAGGAAGGCTGCACTGGCAACAAATCCACACTGTCTTTTTGCAAAAAAGGGACTCTATTAGGTTGCTTACTCCCCTATTTTGTAGGTACAGGGACTGATTTGGAGCCAGCACCCCAAAGGCTTCCTCCAAAGGGCTGCACATATGCGGCTGTGTCACCCCCATGTCACAATGCCAGCGCCCGGCAACGCAGTGGTCACCAGGTCCCACGCAGGATCCAGAGGAGCAGCCTCCCGTGTCCACTGCCAGAGCTGGCCCGGGGGCAGCCCCAGCACATCTGACAGGAAGCACTTGAGGAGCTGCTGGAATCACAGGCCAGGGGCTGAGGGAAGAAAACCTTGCATGAGGCTGCTGGAGGTTCTCCGCTGCAAGACAATCTGCTGGCAGGGCCACCTTCCAAGCTCGGCTCATGGATGCAAATCCTTTTCAACTGGATAGCAGTGGCAAGACCAAGGCAATTCCTTCTTGAGGAGCACTGCACAGCTCACCATCCTCATCTCCTACACAGCAACGCTCAGGAGCCGTAAGAGATAGGATGTCGAGGGCTTGCAAGGGCTTGCAAGGGCTTGCAGTGCTTTGGAACACCCACTGGTGTCCTACACAGGGACAGCAAGGATTCTTGCCCACAACGTCTATCAGCTCAGAGGCAGTTGGGCACTCTGGCAAGTCCGCCAGATAGCTCCAGCTCAAGGGAGGATAGGGCTTGGGCAGCTCCTGGGAAGCATGAGCAGCCTGTGGGACAAGGAGCCAGGTCTGGCTCACATGCTCAGGGAACAGCCCATGGCCAGCACTGGGCTCAGCAAGGAACTTTTTCCCCTGGGGCACATTGGCACTGGTCCCCGGCGGTTTTTTGCCTTCCTCTGCAGTTCTCAGCACGGCCCCTTGCCACCATTTCTTTGGGCCATTTGGCCTGGGAGCCGGCTGCTCATGCTCCACCATGCTGGCAGCCGCAGCTGCCACTACTCAGCTCTCCCTGCAGCTAACACAAGCACCTGGCAGGGACCAGAGCGCTTCTCATGCATCCCTGGCCAAGAAGCACAGCAGCCAAACAAGTTGTGGAAGGCAAAAATTCTGCTCGTCATCGCTACATGTCACGCTTTGGAAGAGATGCCACGGTACCACTCACCTCTTCTTCCTCTTCTTCCTCTTCTTCTTCTTCTTCTTCTTCTTCTTCTTCCTCCTCTTTTGTGCATGGTCAGTCCCACAACTCCTTGTCAAGGTTCTCCCTCTGCAGGAACCGCGGACAGCTTGGCCTCTATTCCTGCTGCTGCTCTCTGCAGCTCTGGGACTTGCCTTTGCCAGCCTGCAAGGGATCTTTTCTCATGTTAAACTGAAGAATGCCTCAGCCTACTCCTGGCTACACTTGGGCTTGAGCTAATGCTTGTGAGCCTGGGTTCTGAAACAGAGTCACAAAGGGAAAAAAAATGACATGAAATAACATAACATGAATTAACATAAAATCAAGAAAATTAATAAATTAACAACAAAATAACATAAAATTCATTGTGTTATGTGTCCTTGACATTGATTTTGGAATTGAAAGCCCTCTGTCCTTTCAGGCAAACAGTCTCTTAGATATTGGACTGGCGGACAGGAGAGAAGAGAAGAGGAGAGGAGAGGAGAGGAGAGGAGAGGAGAGGAGAGGCGAAGAGAATAGAGGGGAGGAGAGGACAGGAGAGGAGAGGAGAGGAGAGCAGTTCTGCTCTGTCAGGCCTGCAGTTCTGCGTGACAAGCCCTGAGCGAGCCCTGAGGCCTCCATACATGATACTACAGGCAGTATTGCTACTGGAAGGAAGGCTGCACTGGCAACAAATCCACACTGTCTTTTTGCAAAAAAGGGACTCTATTAGGTTGCTTACTCCCCTATTTTGTAGGTACAGGGACTGATTTGGAGCCAGCACCCCAAAGGCTTTCTCCAAAGGGCTGCACATATGCGGCTGTGTCACCCCCATGTCACAATGCCAGCACCCGGCAACGCAGTGGTCACCAGGTCCCACGCAGGATCCAGAGGAGCAGCCTCCCGTGTCCACTGCCAGAGCTGGCCCGGGGGCAGCCCCAGCACATCTGACAGGAAGCACTTGAGGAGCTGCTGGAATCACAGGCCAGGGGCTGAGGGAAGAAAACCTTGCATGAGGCTGCTGGAGGTTCTCCGCTGCAAGACAATCTGCTGGCAGGGCCACCTTCCAAGCTCGGCTCATGGATGCAAATCCTTTTCAACTGGATAGCAGTGGCAAGACCAAGGCAATTCCTTCTTGAGGAGCACTGCACAGCTCACCATCCTCATCTCCTACAGAGCAACGCTCAGGAGCCGTAAGAGATAGGATGTCGAGGGCTTGCAAGGGCTTGCAAGGGCTTGCAGTGCTTTGGAACACCCACTGGTGTCCTACACAGGGACAGCAAGGATTCTTGCCCACAACGTCTATCAGCTCAGAGGCAGTTGGGCACTCTGGCAAGTCCGCCAGATAGCTCCAGCTCAAGGGAGGATAGGGCTTGGGCAGCTCCTGGGAAGCATGAGCAGCCTGTGGGACAAGGAGCCAGGTCTGGCTCACATGCTCAGGGAACAGCCCATGGCCAGCACTGGGCTCAGCAAGGAACTTTTTCCCCTGGGGCACATTGGCACTGGTCCCCGGCGGTTTTTTGCCTTCCTCTGCAGTTCTCAGCACGGCCCCTTGCCACCATTTCTTTGGGCCATTTGGCCTGGGAGCCGGCTGCTCATGCTCCACCATGCTGGCAGCCGCAGCTGCCACTTCTCAGCTCTCCCTGCAGCTAACACAAGTGCCTGGCAGGGACCAGAGCGCTTCTCATGCATCCCTGGCCAAGAAGCACAGCAGCCAAACAAGTTGTGGAAGGCAAAAAGTCTGCTCGTCATCGCTACATGTCACGCTTTGGAAGAGATGCCACGGTACCACTCACCTCTTCTTCCTCTTCTTCCTCTTCTTGTTCTTCTTCTTCTTCTTCTTCTTCTTCCTCTTTTGTGCATGGTCAGTCCCACAACTCCTTGTCAAGTTCTCCCTCTGCAGGAACCGCGGACAGCTTGGCCTCTATTCCTGCTGCTGCTCTCTGCAGCTCTGGGACTTGCCTTTGCCAGCCTGCGAGGGATCTTTTCTCATGCTAAACTGAAGAATGCCTCAGCCTACTCCTGGCTACACTTGGGCTTGAGCTAATGCTTGTGAGCCTGGGTTCTGAAACAGAGTCACAAAGGGAAAAAAAATGACATGAAATAACATAACATGAATTAACATAAAATCAAGAAAATTAATAAATTAACAACAAAATAACATAAAATTCATTGTGTTATGTGTCCTTGACATTGATTTTGGAACTGAAAGCCCTCTGTCCTTTCAGGCAAACAGTCTCTTAGATATTGGACTGGCGGACAGGAGAGAAGAGAAGAGGAGAGGAGAGGAGAGGAGAGGAGAGGAGAGGCGAAGAGAGGAGAGGAGAGGAGAGGACAGGAGAGGAGAGGAGAGGAGAGCAGTTCTGCTCTGTCAGGCCTGCAGTTCTGCGTGACAAGCCCTGAGCGAGCCCTGAGGCCTCCATACATGATACTACAGGCAGTATTGCTACTGGAAGGAAGGCTGCACTGGCAACAAATCCACACTGTCTTTTTGCAAAAAAGGGACTCTATTAGGTTGCTTACTCCCCTATTTTGTAGGTACAGGGACTGATTTGGAGCCAGCACCCCAAAGGCTTCCTCCAAAGGGCTGCACATATGCGGCTGTGTCACCCCCATGTCACAATGCCAGCACCCGGCAACGCAGTGGGCACGAGGCCCCACGCAGGATCCAGAGGAGCAGCCTCCCGTGTCCACTGCCAGAGCTGGCCCGGGGGCAGCCCCAGCACATCTGACAGGAAGCACTTGAGGAGCTGCTGGAATCACAGGCCAGGGGCTGAGGGAAGAAAACCTTGCATGAGGCTGCTGGAGGTTCTCCGCTGCAAGACAATCTGCTGGCAGGGCCACCTTCCAAGCTCGGCTCATGGATGCAAATCCTTTTCAACTGGATAGCAGTGGCAAGACCAAGGCAATTCCTTCTTGAGGAGCACTGCACAGCTCACCATCCTCATCTCCTACAGAGCAACGCTCAGGAGCCGTAAGAGATAGGATGTCGAGGGCTTGCAAGGGCTTGCAAGGGCTTGCAGTGCTTTGGAACACCCACTGGTGTCCTACACAGGGACAGCAAGGATTCTTGCCCACAACGTCTATCAGCTCAGAGGCAGTTGGGCACTCTGGCAAGTCCGCCAGATAGCTCCAGCTCAAGGGAGGATAGGGCTTGGGCAGCTCCTGGGAAGCATGAGCAGCCTGTGGGACAAGGAGCCAGGTCTGGCTCACATGCTCAGGGAACAGCCCATGGCCAGCACTGGGCTCAGCAAGGAACTTTTTCCCCCGGGGCACATTGGCACTGGTCCCCGGCGGTTTTTTGCCTTCCTCTGCAGTTCTCAGCACGGCCCCTTGCCACCATTTCTTTGGGCCATTTGGCCTGGGAGCCGGCTGCTCATGCTCCACCATGCTGGCAGCCGCAGCTGCCACTTCTCAGCTCTCCCTGCAGCTAACACAAGCGCCTGGCAGGGACCAGAGCGCTTCTCATGCATCCCTGGCCAAGAAGCACAGCAGCCAAACAAGTTGTGGAAGGCAAAAAGTCTGCTCGTCATCGCTACATGTCACGCTTTGGAAGAGATGCCACGGTACCACTCACCTCTTCTTCCTCTTCTTCCTCTTCTTGTTCTTCTTCTTCTTCTTCTTCTTCTTCCTCTTTTGTGCATGGTCAGTCCCACAACTCCTTGTCAAGTTCTCCCTCTGCAGGAACCGCGGACAACTTGGCCTCTATTCCTGCTGCTGCTCTCTGCAGCTCTGGGACTTGCCTTTGCCAGCCTGCAAGGGATCTTTTCTCATGCTAAACTGAAGAATGCCTCAGCCTACTCCTGGCTACACTTGGGCTTGAGCTAATGCTTGTGAGCCTGGGTTCTGAAACAGAGTCACAAAGGGAAAAAAAATGACATGAAATAACATAACATGAATTAACATAAAATCAAGAAAATTAATAAATTAACAACAAAATAAAATAAAATTCATTGTGTTATGTGTCCTTGACATTGATTTTGGAACTGAAAACCCTCTGTCCTTTCAGGCAAACAGTCTCTTAGATATTGGACTGGCGGACAGGAGAGAAGAGAAGAGGAGAGGAGAGGAGAGGAGAGGAGAGGAGAGGAGAGGAGAGGCGAAGAGAGGAGAGGAGAGGAGAGGACAGGAGAGGAGAGGAGAGGAGAGCAGTTCTGCTGTCAGGCCTGCAGTTCTGCGTGACAAGCCCTGAGCGAGCCCTGAGGCCTCCATACATGATACTACAGGCAGTATTGCTACTGGAAGGAAGGCTGCACTGGCAACAAATCCACACTGTCTTTTTGCACAAAAGGGACTCTATTAGGTTGCTTACTCCCCTATTTTGTAGGTACAGGGACTGATTTGGAGCCAGCACCCCAAAGGCTTCCTCCAAAGGGCTGCACATATGCAGCTGTGTCACCCCCATGTCACAATGCCAGCACCCGGCAACGCAGTGGTCACCAGGCCCCACGCAGGATCCAGAGGAGCAGCCTCCCGTGTCCACTGCCAGAGCTGGCCCGGGGGCAGCCCCAGCACATCTGACAGGAAGCACTTGAGGAGCTGCTGGAATCACAGGCCAGGGGCTGAGGGAAGAAAACCTTGCATGAGGCTGCTGGAGGCTCTCCGCTGCAAGACAATCTGCTGGCAGGGCCACCTTCCAAGCTCGGCTCATGGATGCAAATCCTTTTCAACTGGATAGCAGTGGCAAGACCAAGGCAATTCCTTCTTGAGGAGCACTGCACAGCTCACCATCCTCATCTCCTACAGAGCAACGCTCAGGAGCCGTAAGAGATAGGATGTCGAGGGCTTGCAAGGGCTTGCAAGGGCTTGCAGTGCTTTGGAACACCCACTGGTGTCCTACACAGGGACAGCAAGGATTCTTGCCCACAAGGTCTATCAGCTCAGAGGCACTTGGGCACTCTGGCAAGTCCGCCAGATAGCTCCAGCTCAAGGGAGGATAGGGCTTGGGCAGCTCCTGGGAAGCAGGAGCAGCCTGTGGGACAAGGAGCCAGGTCTGGCTCACATGCTCAGGGAACAGCCCATGGCCAGCACTGGGCTCAGCAAGGAACTTTTTCCCCTGGGGCACATTGGCACTGGTCCCCGGCGGTTTTTTGCCTTCCTCTGCAGTTCTCAGCACGGCCCCTTGCCACCATTTCTTTGGGCCATTTGGCCTGGGAGCCGGCTGCTCATGCTCCACCATGCTGGCAGCCACAGCTGCCACTTCTCAGCTCTCCCTGCAGCTAACACAAGCGCCTGGCAGGGACCAGAGCGCTTCTCATGCATCCCTGGCCAAGAAGCACAGCAGCCAATCAAGTTGTGGAAGGCAAAAAGTCTGCTCGTCATCGCTACATGTCACGCTTTGGAAGAGATGCCACGGTACCACTCACCTCTTCTTCCTCTTCTTCCTCTTCTTTTTCTTCTTCTTCTTCTTCTTCTTCCTCTTTTGTGCATGGTCAGTCCCACAACTCCTTGTCAAGTTCTCCCTCTGCAGGAACCGCGGACAGCTTGGCCTCTATTCCTGCTGCTGCTCTCTGCAGCTCTGGGACTTGCCTTTGCCAGCCTGCGAGGGATCTTTTCTCATGCTAAACTGAAGAATGCCTCAGCCTACTCCTGGCTACACTTGGGCTTGAGCTAATGCTTGTGAGCCTGGGTTCTGAAACAGAGTCACAAAGGGAAAAAAAATGACATGAAATAACATAACATGAATTAACATAAAATCAAGAAAATTAATAAATTAACAACAAAATAACATAAAATTCATTGTGTTACGTGTCCTTGACATTGATTTTGGAACTGAAAGCCCTCTGTCCTTTCAGGCAAACCGTCTCTTAGATATTGGACTGGCGGACTGGAGAGAAGAGGAGAGGAGAGGAGAGCAGAGGAGAGGAGAGGAGAGGAGAGGAGAGGAGAGGAGAGGAGAGGAGAGGCGAAGAGAGGAGAGGAGAGGAGAGGACAGGAGAGGAGAGGAGAGGAGAGCAGTTCTGCTCTGTCAGGCCTGCAGTTCTGCGTGACAAGCCCTGAGCGAGCCCTGAGGCCTCCATACATGATACTACAGGCAGTATTGCTACTGGAAGGAAGGCTGCACTGGCAACAAATCCACACTGTCTTTTTGCAAAAAAGGGACTCTATTAGGTTGCTTACTCCCCTATTTTGTAGGTACAGGGACTGATTTGGAGCCAGCACCCCAAAGGCTTCCTCCAAAGGGCTGCACATATGCGGCTGTGTCACCCCCATGTCACAATGCCAGCACCCGGCAACGCAGTGGGCACCAGGTCCCACGCAGGATCCAGAGGAGCAGCCTCCCGTGTCCACTGCCAGAGCTGGCCCGGGGGCAGCCCCAGCACATCTGACAGGAAGCACTTGAGGAGCTGCTGGAATCACAGGCCAGGGGCTGAGGGAAGAAAACCTTGCATCAGGCTGCTGGAGGTTCTCCGCTGCAAGACAATCTGCTGGCAGGGCCACCTTCCAAGCTCGGCTCATGGATGCAAATCCTTTTCAACTGGATAGCAGTGGCAAGACCAAGGCAATTCCTTCTTGAGGAGCACTGCACAGCTCACCATCCTCATCTCCTACAGAGCAACGCTCAGGAGCCGTAAGAGATAGGATGTCGAGGGCTTGCAAGGGCTTGCAAGGGCTTGCAGTGCTTTGGAACACCCACTGGTGTCCTACACAGGGACAGCAAGGATTCTTGCCCACAACGTCTATCAGCTCAGAGGCACTTGGGCACTCTGGCAAGTCCACCAGATAGCTCCAGCTCAAGGGAGGATAGGGCTTGGGCAGCTCCTGGGAAGCATGAGCAGCCTGTGGGACAAGGAGCCAGGTCTGGCTCACACGCTCAGGGAACAGCCCATGGCCAGCACTGGGCTCAGCAAGGAACTTTTTCCCCTGGGGCACATTGGCACTGGTCCCCGGCGGTTTTTTGCCTTCCTCTGCAGTTCTCAGCACGGCCCCTTGCCACCATTTCTTTGGGCCATTTGGCCTGGGAGCCGGCTGCTCATGCTCCACCATGCTGGCAGCCGCAGCTGCCACTTCTCAGCTCTCCCTGCAGCTAACACAAGCGCCTGGCAGGGACCAGAGCGCTTCTCATGCATCCCTGGCCAAGAAGCACAGCAGCCAAACAAGTTGTGGAAGGCAAAAAGTCTGCTCGTCATCGCTACATGTCACGCTTTGGAAGAGATGCCACGGTACCACTCACCTCTTCTTCCTCTTCTTCCTCTTCTTCTTCTTCTTCTTCTTCTTCTTCTTCTTCTTCTTCCTCCTCTTTTGTGCATGGTCAGTCCCACAACTCCTTGTCAAGGTTCTCCCTCTGCAGGAACCGCGGACAGCTTGGCCTCTATTCCTGCTGCTGCTCTCTGCAGCTCTGGGACTTGCATTTGCCAGCCTGCAAGGGATCTTTTCTCATGCTAAACTGAAGAATGCCTCAGCCTACTCCTGGCTACACTTGGGCTAGAGCTAATGCTTGTGAGCCTGGGTTCTGAAACAGAGTCACAAAGGGAAAAAAAATGACATGAAATAACATAACATGAATTAACATAAAATCAAGAAAATTAATAAATTAACAACAAAATAAAATAAAATTCATTGTGTTATGTGTCCTTGACATTGATTTTGGAACTGAAAACCCTCTGTCCTTTCAGGCAAACAGTCTCTTAGATATTGGACTGGCGGACAGGAGAGAAGACAAGAGGAGAGGAGAGGAGAGGAGAGGAGAGGAGAGGAGAGGAGAGGAGAGACAAAGAGAGGAGAGGAGAGGAGAGGAGAGGAGAGGAGAGGAGAGGAGAGGAGAGGAGAGGAGAGGAGAGGAGAGGAGAGGAGAGGAGAGGAGAGCAGTTCTGCTCTGTCAGGCCTGCAGTTCTGCGTGACAAGCCCTGAGCGAGCCCTGAGGCCTCCATACATGATACTACAGGCAGTATTGCTACTGGAAGGAAGGCTGCACTGGCAACAAATCCACACTGTCTTTTTGCAAAAAAGGGACTCTATTAGGTTGCTTACTGCCCTATTTTGTAGCTACAGGGACTGATTTGGAGCCAGCACCCCAAAGGCTTCCTCCAAAGGGCTGCACATATGCGGCTGTGTCACCCCCATGTCACAATGCCAGCACCCGGCAACGCAGTGGTCACCAGGCCCCACGCAGGATCCAGAGGAGCAGCCTCCCGTGTCCACTGCCAGAGCTGGCCCGGGGGCAGCCCCAGCACATCTGACAGGAAGCACTTGAGGAGCTGCTGGAATCACAGGCCAGGGGCTGAGGGAAGAAAACCTTGCATGAGGCTGCTGGAGGTTCTCCGCTGCAAGACAATCTGCTGGCAGGGCCACCTTCCAAGCTCGGCTCATGGATGCAAATCCTTTTCAACTGGATAGCAGTGGCAAGACCAAGGCAATTCCTTCTTGAGGAGCACTGCACAGCTCACCATCCTCATCTCCTACAGAGCAACGCTCAGGAGCCGTAAAAGATAGGATGTCGAGGGCTTGCAAGGGCTTGCAAGGGCTTGCAGTGCTTTGGAACACCCACTGGTGTCCTACACAGGGATAGCAGGGATTCTTGCCCACAACGTCTATCAGCTCAGAGGCACTTGGGCACTCTGGCAAGTCCGCCAGATAGCTCCAGCTCAAGGGAGGATAGGGCTTGGGCAGCTCCTGGGAAGCATGAGCAGCCTGTGGGACAAGGAGCCAGGTCTGGCTCACATGCTCAGGGAACAGCCCATGGCCAGCACTGGGCTCAGCAAGGAACTTTTTCCCCTGGGGCACATTGGCACTGGTCCCCGGCGGTTTTTTGCCTTCCTCTGCAGTTCTCAGCACGGCCCCTTGCCACCATTTCTTTGGGCCATTTGGCCTGGGAGCCGGCTGCTCATGCTCCACCATGCTGGCAGCCGCAGCTGCCACTTCTCAGCTCTCCCTGCAGCTAACACAAGCGCCTGGCAGGGACCAGAGCGCTTCTCATGCATCCCTGCCCAAGAAGCACAGCAGCCAAACAAGTTGTGGAAGGCAAAAAGTCTGCTCGTCATCGCTACATGTCACGCTTTGGAAGAGATGCCACGGTACCACTCACCTCTTCTTCCTCTTCTTCCTCTTCTTCTTCTTCTTCTTCTTCTTCTTCTTCCTCTTTTGTGCATGGTCAGTCCCACAACTCCTTGTCAAGTTCTCCCTCTGCAGGAACCGCGGACAGCTTGGCCTCTATTCCTGCTGCTGCTCTCTGCAGCTCTGGGACTTGCCTTTGCCAGCCTGCGAGGGATCTTTTCTCATGCTAAACTGAAGAATGCCTCAGCCTACTCCTGGCTACACTTGGGCTTGAGCTAATGCTTGTGAGCCTGGGTTCTGAAACAGAGTCACAAAGGGAAAAAAAATGACATGAAATAACATAACATGAATTAACATAAAATCAAGAAAATTAATAAATTAACAACAAAATAACATAAAATTCATTGTGTTACGTGTCCTTGACATTGATTTTGGAACTGAAAGCCCTCTGTCCTTTCAGGCAAACAGTCTCTTAGATATTGGACTGGCGGACAGGAGAGAAGAGAAGAGGAGAGGAGAGGAGAGGAAAGGAGAGGAGAGGAGAGGAGAGGAGAGGAGAGGAGAGGAGAGGAGAGGAGAGGCGAAGAGAGGAGAGGAGAGGAGAGGACAGGAGAGGAGAGGAGAGGAGAGCAGTTCTGCTCTGTCAGGCCTGCAGTTCTGCGTGACAAGCCCTGAGCGAGCCCTGAGGCCTCCATACATGATACTACAGGCAGTATTGCTACTGGAAGGAAGGCTGCACTGGCAACAAATCCACACTGTCTTTTTGCACAAAAGGGACTCTATTAGGTTGCTTACTCCCCTATTTTGTAGGTACAGGGACTGATTTGGAGCCAGCACCCCAAAGGCTTCCTCCAAAGGGCTGCACATATGCGGCTGTGTCACCCCCATGTCACAATGCCAGCACCCGGCAACGCAGTGGGCACCAGGTCCCACGCAGGATCCAGAGGAGCAGCCTCCCGTGTCCACTGCCAGAGCTGGCCCGGGGGCAGCCCCAGCACATCTGACAGGAAGCACTTGAGGAGCTGCTGGAATCACAGGCCAGGGGCTGAGGGAAGAAAACCTTGCATGAGGCTGCTGGAGGTTCTCCGCTGCAAGACAATCTGCTGGCAGGGCCACCTTCCAAGCTCGGCTCATGGATGCAAATCCTTTTCAACTGGATAGCAGTGGCAAGACCAAGGCAATTCCTTCTTGAGGAGCACTGCACAGCTCACCATCCTCATCTCCTACAGAGCAACGCTCAGGAGCCGTAAGAGATAGGATGTCGAGGGCTTGCAAGGGCTTGCAAGGGCTTGCAGTGCTTTGGAACACCCACTGGTGTCCTACACAGGGACAGCAAGGATTCTTGCCCACAACGTCTATCAGCTCAGAGGCACTTGGGCACTCTGGCAAGTCCGCCAGATAGCTCCAGCTCAAGGGAGGATAGGGCTTGGGCAGCTCCTGGGAAGCATGAGCAGCCTGTGGGACAAGGAGCCAGGTCTGGCTCACATGCTCAGGGAACAGCCCATGGCCAGCACTGGGCTCAGCAAGGAACTTTTTCCCCTGGGGCACATTGGCACTGGTCCCCGGCGGTTTTTTGCCTTCCTCTGCAGTTCTCAGCACGGCCCCTTGCCACCATTTCTTTGGGCCATTTGGCCTGGGAGCCGGCTGCTCATGCTCCACCATGCTGGCAGCCGCAGCTGCCACTTCTCAGCTCTCCCTGCAGCTAACACAAGTGCCTGGCAGGGACCAGAGCGCTTCTCATGCATCCCTGGCCAAGAAGCACAGCAGCCAAACAAGTTGTGGAAGGCAAAAAGTCTGCTCGTCATCGCTACATGTCACGCTTTGGAAGAGATGCCACGGTACCACTCACCTCTTCTTCCTCTTCTTCCTCTTCTTCTTCTTCTTCTTCTTCTTCTTCCTCCTCTTTTGTGCATGGTCAGTCCCACAACTCCTTGTCAAGGTTCTCCCTCTGCAGGAACCGCGGACAGCTTGGCCTCTATTCCTGCTGCTGCTCTCTGCAGCTCTGGGACTTGCCTTTGCCAGCCTGCAAGGGATCTTTTCTCATGCTAAACTGAAGAATGCCTCAGCCTACTCCTGGCTACACTTGGGCTTGAGCTAATGCTTGTGAGCCTGGGTTCTGAAACAGAGTCACAAAGGGAAAAAAAATGACATGAAATAACATAACATGAATTAACATAAAATCAAGAAAATTAATAAATTAACAACAAAATAACATAAAATTCATTGTGTTATGTGTCCTTGACATTGATTTTGGAACTGAAAGCCCTCTGTCCTTTCAGGCAAACAGTCTCTTAGATATTGGACTGGCGGACAGGAGAGAAGAGAAGAGGAGAGGAGAGGACAGGAGAGGAGAGGAGAGGAGAGCAGTTCTGCTCTGTCAGGCCTGCAGTTCTGCGTGACAAGCCCTGAGCGAGCCCTGAGGCCTCCATACATGATACTACAGGCAGTATTGCTACTGGAAGGAAGGCTGCACTGACAACAAATCCACACTGTCTTTTTGCAAAAAAGGGACTCTATTAGGTTGCTTACTCCCCTATTTTGTAGGTACAGGGACTGATTTGGAGCCAGCACCCCAAAGGCTTCCTCCAAAGGGCTGCACATATGCGGCTGTGTCACCCCCATGTCACAATGCCAGCACCCGGCAACGCAGTGGGCACCAGGCCCCACGCAGGATCCAGAGGAGCAGCCTCCCGTGTCCACTGCCAGAGCTGGCCCGGGGGCAGCCCCAGCACATCTGACAGGAAGCACTTGAGGAGCTGCTGGAATCACAGGCCAGGGGCTGAGGGAAGAAAACCTTGCATGAGGCTGCTGGAGGTTCTCCGCTGCAAGACAATCTGCTGGCAGGGCCACCTTCCAAGCTCGGCTCATGGATGCAAATCCTTTTCAACTGGATAGCAGTGGCAAGACCAAGGCAATTCCTTCTTGAGGAGCACTGCACAGCTCACCATCCTCATCTCCTACAGAGCAACGCTCAGGAGCCGTAAGAGATAGGATGTCGAGGGCTTGCAAGGGCTTGCAAGGGCTTGCAGTGCTTTGGAACACCCACTGGTGTCCTACACAGGGACAGCAAGGATTCTTGCCCACAACGTCTATCAGCTCAGAGGCAGTTGGGCACTCTGGCAAGTCCGCCAGATAGCTCCAGCTCAAGGGAGGATAGGGCTTGGGCAGCTCCTGGGAAGCATGAGCAGCCTGTGGGACAAGGAGCCAGGTCTGGCTCACATGCTCAGGGAACAGCCCATGGCCAGCACTGGGCTCAGCAAGGAACTTTTTCCCACGGGGCACATTGGCACTGGTCCCCGGCGGTTTTTTGCCTTCCTCTGCAGTTCTCAGCACGGCCCCTTGCCACCATTTCTTTGGGCCATTTGGCCTGGGAGCCGGCTGCTCATGCTCCACCATGCTGGCAGCCGCAGCTGCCACTTCTCAGCTCTCCCTGCAGCTAACACAAGCACCTGGCAGGGACCAGAGCGCTTCTCATGCATCCCTGGCCAAGAAGCACAGCAGCTAAACAAGCTGTTGAAGGCAAAAAGTCTGCTCGTCATCGCTACATGTCACGCTTTGGAAGAGATGCCACGGTACCACTCACCTCTTCTTCCTCTTCTTCCTCTTCTTCTTCTTCTTCTTCTTCTTCTTCTTCTTCTTCCTCCTCGTTTGTGCATGGTCAGTCCCACAACTCCTTGTCAAGGTTCTCCCTCTGCAGGAACCGCGGACAGCTTGGCCTCTATTCCTGCTGCTGCTCTCTGCAGCTCTGGGATTTGCCTTTGCCAGCCTGCAAGGGATCTTTTCTCATGCTAAACTGAAGAATGCCTCAGCCTACTCCTGGCTACACTTGGGCTTGAGCTAATGCTTGTGAGCCTGGGTTCTGAAACAGAGTCACAAAGGGAAAAAAAATGACATGAAATAACATAACATGAATTAACATAAAATCAAGAAAATTAATAAATTAACAACAAAATAACATAAAATTCATTGTGTTATGTGTCCTTGACATTGATTTTGGAACTGAAAGCCCTCTGTCCTTTCAGGCAAACAGTCTCTTAGATATTGGACTGGCGGACAGGAGAGAAGAGAAGAGGAGAGGAGAGGAGAGAAGAGGAGAGGAGAGGAGAGGAGAGGAGAGGAGAGGAGAGGAGAGGAGAGGAGAGGAGAGGAGAGGAGAGGAGAGGAGAGGAGAGGAGAGGAGAGCAGTTCTGCTCTGTCAGGCCTGCAGTTCTGCGTGACAAGCCCTGAGCGAGCCCTGAGGCCTCCATACATGATACTACAGGCAGTATTGCTACTGGAAGGAAGGCTGCACTGGCAACAAATCCACACTGTCTTTTTGCAAAAAAGGGACTCTATTAGGTTGCTTACTCCCCTGTTTTGTAGGTACAGGGACTGATTTGGAGCCAGCACCCCAAAGGCTTCCTCCAAAGGGCTGCACATATGCGGCTGTGTCACCCCCATGTCACAATGCCAGCACCCGGCAACGCAGTGGTCACCAGGTCCCACGCAGGATCCAGAGGAGCAGCCTCCCGTGTCCACTGCCAGAGCTGGCCCGGGGGCAGCCCCAGCACATCTGACAGGAAGCACTTGAGGAGCTGCTGGAATCACAGGCCAGGGGCTGAGGGAAGAAAACCTTGCATCAGGCTGCTGGAGGTTCTCCGCTGCAAGACAATCTGCTGGCAGGGCCACCTTCCAAGCTCGGCTCATGGATGCAAATCCTTTTCAACTGGATAGCAGTGGCAAGACCAAGGCAATTCCTTCTTGAGGAGCACTGCACAGCTCACCATCCTCATCTCCTACAGAGCAACGCTCAGGAGCCGTAAGAGATAGGATGTCGAGGGCTTGCAAGGGCTTGCAAGGGCTTGCAGTGCTTTGGAACACCCACTGGTGTCCTACACAGGGACAGCAAGGATTCTTGCCCACAAGGTCTATCAGCTCAGAGGCACTTGGGCACTCTGGCAAGTCCGCCAGATAGCTCCAGCTCAAGGGAGGATAGGGCTTGGGCAGCTCCTGGCAAGCATGAGCAGCCTGTGGGACAATGAGCCAGGTCTGGCTCACATGCTCAGGGAACAGCCCATGGCCAGCACTGGGCTCAGCAAGGAACTTTTTCCCCTGGGGCACATTGGCACTGGTCCCCGGCGGTTTTTTGCCTTCCTCTGCAGTTCTCAGCACGGCCCCTTGCCACCATTTCTTTGGGCCATTTGGCCTGGGAGCCGGCTGCTCATGCTCCACCATGCTGGCAGCCGCAGCTGCCACTTCTCAGCTCTCCCTGCAGCTAACACAAGCGCCTGGCAGGGACCAGAGCGCTTCTCATGCATCCCTGGCCAAGAAGCACAGCAGCCAAACAAGTTGTGGAAGGCAAAAAGTCTGCTCGTCATCGCTACATGTCACGCTTTGGAAGAGATGCCACGGTACCACTCACCTCTTCTTCCTCTTCTTCCTCTTCTTCTTCTTCTTCTTCTTCTTCTTCCTCCTCTTTTGTGCATGGTCAGTCCCACAACTCCTTGTCAAGGTTCTCCCTCTGCAGGAACCGCGGACAGCTTGGCCTCTATTCCTGCTGCTGCTCTCTGCAGCTCTGGGACTTGCCTTTGCCAGCCTGCAAGGGATCTTTTCTCATGCTAAACTGAAGAATGCCTCAGCCTACTCCTGGCTACACTTGGGCTTGAGCTAATGCTGGTGAGCCTGGGTTCTGAAACAGAGTCACAAAGGGAAAAAAAATGACATGAAATAACATAACATGAATTAACATAAAATCAAGAAAATTAATAAATTAACAACAAAATAAAATAAAATTCATTGTGTTATGTGTCCTTGACATTGATTTTGGAACTGAAAGCCCTCTGTCCTTTCAGGCAAACAGTCTCTTAGATATTGGACTGGCGGACAGGAGAGGAGAGGAGAGGAGAGGAGAGGAGAGGAGAGGAGAGGAGAGCAGTTCTGCTCTGTCAGGCCTGCAGTTCAGTGTGACAAGCCCTGAGCGAGCCCTGAGGCCTCCATACATGATACTACAGGCAGTATTGCTACTGGAAGGAAGGCTGCACTGGCAACAAATCCACACTGTCTTTTTGCAAAAAAGGGACTCTATTAGCTTGCTTACTCCCCTATTTTGTAGCTACAGGGACTGATTTGGAGCCAGCACCCCAAAGGCTTCCTCCAAAGGGCTGCACATATGCGGCTGTGTCACCCCCATGTCACAATGCCAGCACCCGGCAACGCAGTGGTCACCAGGCCCCACGCAGGATCCAGAGGAGCAGCCTCCCGTGTCCACTGCCAGAGCTGGCCCGGGGGCAGCCCCAGCACATCTGACAGGAAGCACTTGAGGAGCTGCTGGAATCACAGGCCAGGGGCTGAGGGAAGAAAACCTTGCATGAGGCTGCTGGAGGTTCTCCGCTGCAAGACAATCTGCTGGCAGGGCCACCTTCCAAGCTCGGCTCATGGATGCAAATCCTTTTCAACTGGATAGCAGTGGCAAGACCAAGGCAATTCCTTCTTGAGGAGCACTGCACAGCTCACCATCCTCATCTCCTACACAGCAACGCTCAGGAGCCGTAAGAGATAGGATGTCGAGGGCTTGCAAGGGCTTGCAAGGGCTTGCAGTGCTTTGGAACACCCACTGGTGTCCTACACAGGGACAGCAAGGATTCTTGCCCACAACGTCTATCAGCTCAGAGGCAGTTGGGCACTCTGGCAAGTCCGCCAGATAGCTCCAGCTCAAGGGAGGATAGGGCTTGGGCAGCTCCTGGCAAGCATGAGCAGCCTGTGGGACAAGGAGCCAGGTCTGGCTCACATGCTCAGGGAACAGCCCATGGCCAGCACTGGGCTCAGCAAGGAACTTTTTCCCACGGGGCACATTGGCACTGGTCCCCGGCGGTTTTTTGCCTTCCTCTGCAGTTCTCAGCACGGCCCCTTGCCACCATTTCTTTGGGCCATTTGGCCTGGGAGCCGGCTGCTCATGCTCCACCATGCTGGCAGCCGCAGCTGCCACTTCTCAGCTCTCCCTGCAGCTAACACAAGCACCTGGCAGGGACCAGAGCGCTTCTCATGCATCCCTGGCCAAGAAGCACAGCAGCCAAACAAGTTGTGGAAGGCAAAAAGTCTGCTCGTCATCACTACATGTCACGCTTTGGAAGAGATGCCACGGTACCACTCACCTCTTCTTCCTCTTCTTCCTCTTCTTCTTCTTCTTCTTCTTCTTCTTCTTCTTCTTCCTCCTCTTTTGTGCATGGTCAGTCCCACAACTCCTTGTCAAGGTTCTCCCTCTGCAGGAACCGCGGACAGCTTGGCCTCTATTCCTGCTGCTGCTCTCTGCAGCTCTGGGACTTGCCTTTGCCAGCCTGCAAGGGATCTTTTCTCATGCTAAACTGAAGAATGCCTCAGCCTACTCCTGGCTACACTTGGGCTTGAGCTAATGCTTGTGAGCCTGGGTTCTGAAACAGAGTCACAAAGGGAAAAAAAATGACATGAAATAACATAACATGAATTAACATAAAATCAAGAAAATTAATAAATTAACAACAAAATAAAATAAAATTCATTGTGTTATGTGTCCTTGACATTGATTTTGGAACTGAAAGCCCTCTGTCCTTTCAGGCAAACAGTCTCTTAGATATTGGACTGGCGGACAGGAGAGAAGAGAAGAGGAGAGGAGAGGAGAGGAGAGGAGAGGAGAGGAGAGGAGAGGAGAGGAGAGGAGAGGAGAGGAGAGGAGAGGAGAGCAGTTCTGCTCTGTCAGGCCTGCAGTTCTGCGTGACAAGCCCTGAGCGAGCCCTGAGGTCTCCATACATGATACTACAGGCAGTATTGCTACTGGAAGGAAGGCTGCACTGGCAACAAATCCACACTGTCTTTTTGCAAAAAAGGGACTCTATTAGCTTGCTTACTCCCCTATTTTGTAGCTACAGGGACTGATTTGGAGCCAGCACCCCAAAGGCTTCCTCCAAAGGGCTGCACATATGCGGCTGTGTCACCCCCATGTCACAATGCCAGCACCCGGCAACGCAGTGGTCACCAGGTCCCACGCAGGATCCAGAGGAGCAGCCTCCCGTGTCCACTGCCAGAGCTGGCCCGGGGGCAGCCCCAGAACATCTGACAGGAAGCACTTGAGGAGCTGCTGGAATCACAGGCCAGGGGCTGAGGGAAGAAAACCTTGCATGAGGCTGCTGGAGGTTCTCCGCTGCAAGACAATCTGCTGGCAGGGCCACCTTCCAAGCTCGGCTCATGGATGCAAATCCTTTTCAACTGGATAGCAGTGGCAAGACCAAGGCAATTCCTTCTTGAGGAGCACTGCACAGCTCACCATCCTCATCTCCTACACAGCAACGCTCAGGAGCCGTAAGAGATAGGATGTCGAGGGCTTGCAAGGGCTTGCAAGGGCTTGCAGTGCTTTGGAACACCCACTGGTGTCCTACACAGGGACAGCAAGGATTCTTGCCCACAACGTCTATCAGCTCAGAGGCAGTTGGGCACTCTGGCAAGTCCGCCAGATAGCTCCAGCTCAAGGGAGGATAGGGCTTGGGCAGCTCCTGGGAAGCATGAGCAGCCTGTGGGACAAGGAGCCAGGTCTGGCTCACACGCTCAGGGAACAGCCCATGGCCAGCACTGGGCTCAGCAAGGAACTTTTTCCCCTGGGGCACATTGGCACTGGTCCCCGGCGGTTTTTTGCCTTCCTCTGCAGTTCTCAGCACGGCCCCTTGCCACCATTTCTTTGGGCCATTTGGCCTGGGAGCCGGCTGCTCATGCTCCACCATGCTGGCAGCCGCAGCTGCCACTTCTCAGCTCTCCCTGCAGCTAACACAAGCGCCTGGCAGGGACCAGAGCGCTTCTCATGCATCCCTGCCCAAGAAGCACAGCAGCCAAACAAGTTGTGGAAGGCAAAAAGTCTGCTCGTCATCGCTACATGTCACGCTTTGGAAGAGATGCCACGGTACCACTCACCTCTTCTTCCTCTTCTTCCTCTTCTTCTTCTTCTTCTTCTTCTTCTTCTTCTTCTTCTTCCTCCTCTTTTGTGCATGGTCAGTCCCACAACTCCTTGTCAAGGTTCTCCCTCTGCAGGAACCGCGGACAGCTTGGCCTCTATTCCTGCTGCTGCTCTCTGCAGCTCTGGGACTTGCCTTTGCCAGCCTGCAAGGGATCTTTTCTCATGCTAAACTGAAGAATGCCTCAGCCTACTCCTGGCTACACTTGGGCTTGAGCTAATGCTTGTGAGCCTGGGTTCTGAAACAGAGTCACAAAGGGAAAAAAAATGACATGAAATAACATAACATGAATTAACATAAAATCAAGAAAATTAATAAATTAACAACAAAATAAAATAAAATTCATTGTGTTATGTGTCCTTGACATTGATTTTGGAACTGAAAGCCCTCTGTCCTTTCAGGCAAACAGTCTCTTAGATATTGGACTGGCGGACAGGAGAGAAGAGAAGAGGAGAGGAGAGGAGAGGAGAGGAGAGGAGAGGAGAGGAGAGGAGAGCAGTTCTGCTCTGTCCGGCCTGCAGTTCTGCGTGACAAGCCCTGAGCGAGCCCTGAGGCCTCCATACATGATACTACAGGCAGTATTGCTACTGGAAGGAAGGCTGCACTGGCAACAAATCCACACTGTCTTTTTGCAAAAAAGGGACTCTATTAGGTTGCTTACTGCCCTATTTTGTAGGTACAGGGACTGATTTGGAGCCAGCACCCCAAAGGCTTCCTCCAAAGGGCTGCACATATGCAGCTGTGTCACCCCCATGTCACAATGCCAGCACCCGGCAACGCAGTGGTCACCAGGCCCCACGCAGGATCCAGAGGAGCAGCCTCCCGTGTCCACTGCCAGAGCTGGCCCGGGGGCAGCCCCAGCACATCTGACAGGAAGCACTTGAGGAGCTGCTGGAATCACAGGCCAGGGGCTGAGGGAAGAAAACCTTGCAGGAGGCTGCTGGAGGTTCTCCGCTGCAAGACAATCTGCTGGCAGGGCCACCTTCCAAGCTCGGCTCATGGATGCAAATCCTTTTCAACTGGATAGCAGTGGCAAGACCAAGGCAATTCCTTCTTGAGGAGCACTGCACAGCTCACCATCCTCATCTCCTACAGAGCAACGCTCAGGAGCCGTAAGACATGGGATGTCGAGGGCTTGCAAGGGCTTGCAAGGGCTTGCAGTGCTTTGGAACACCCACTGGTGTCCTACACAGGGACAGCAAGGATTCTTGCCCACAACGTCTATCAGCTCAGAGGCACTTGGGCACTCTGGCAAGTCTGCCAGATAGCTCCAGCTCAAGGGAGGATAGGGCTTGGGCAGCTCCTGGGAAGCATGAGCAGCCTGTGGGACAAGGAGCCAGGTCTGGCTCACATGCTCAGGGAACAGCCCATGGCCAGCACTGGGCTCAGCAAGGAACTTTTTCCCCCGGGGCACATTGGCACTGGTCCCCGGCGGTTTTTTGCCTTCCTCTGCAGTTCTCAGCACCGCCCCTTGCCACCATTTCTTTGGGCCATTTGGCCTGGGAGCCGGCTGCTCATGCTCCACCATGCTGGCAGCCGCAGCTGCCACTTCTCAGCTCTCCCTGCAGCTAACACAAGCGCCTGGCAGGGACCAGAGTGCTTCTCATGCATCCCTGGCCAAGAAGCACAGCAGCCAAACAAGTTGTGGAAGGCAAAAAGTCTGCTCGTCATCGCTACATGTCACGCTTTGGAAGAGATGCCACGGTACCACTCACCTCTTCTTCCTCTTCTTCCTCTTCTTCTTCTTCTTCTTCTTCTTCTTCTTCTTCTTCTTCTTCTTCTTCCTCCTCTTTTGTGCATGGTCAGTCCCACAACTCCTTGTCAAGGTTCTCCCTCTGCAGGAACCGCGGACAGCTTGGCCTCTATTCCTGCTGCTGCTCTCTGCAGCTCTGGGACTTGCCTTTGCCAGCCTGCAAGGGATCTTTTCTCATGCTAAACTGAAGAATGCCTCAGCCTACTCCTGGCTACACTTGGGCTTGAGCTAATGCTTGTGAGCCTGGGTTCTGAAACAGAGTCACAAAGGGAAAAAAAATGACATGAAATAACATAACATGAATTAACATAAAATCAAGAAAATTAATAAATTAACAACAAAATAAAATAAAATTCATTGTGTTATGTGTCCTTGACATTGATTTTGGAATTGAAAGCCCTCTGTCCTTTCAGGCAAACAGTCTCTTAGATATTGGACTGGCGGACAGGAGAGAAGAGAAGAGGAGAGGAGAGGACAGGAGAGGAGAGGAGAGGACAGGAGAGGAGAGGAGAGGAGAGGAGAGGAGAGGAGAGGAGAGGAGAGCAGTTCTGCTCTGTCAGGCCTGCAGTTCTGCGTGACAAGCCCTGAGCGAGCCCTGAGGCCTCCATACATGATACTACAGGCAGTATTGCTACTGGAAGGAAGGCTGCACTGGCAACAAATGCACACTGTCTTTTTGCAAAAAAGGGACTCTATTAGGTTGCTTACTGCCCTATTTTGTAGGTACAGGGACTGATTTGGAGCCAGCACCCCAAAGGCTTCCTCCAAAGGGCTGCACATATGCGGCTGTGTCACCCCCATGTCACAATGCCAGCACCCGGCAACGCAGTGGGCACCAGGCCCCACGCAGGATCCAGAGGAGCAGCCTCCCGTGTCCACTGCCAGAGCTGGCCCGGGGGCAGCCCCAGCACATCTGACAGGAAGCACTTGAGGAGCTGCTGGAATCACAGGCCAGGGGCTGAGGGAAGAAAACCTTGCATGAGGCTGCTGGAGGTTCTCCGCTGCAAGACAATCTGCTGGCAGGGCCACCTTCCAAGCTCGGCTCATGGATGCAAATCCTTTTCAACTGGATAGCAGTGGCAAGACCAAGGCAATTCCTTCTTGAGGAGCACTGCACAGCTCACCATCCTCATCTCCTACAGAGCAACGCTCAGGAGCCGTAAAAGATAGGATGTCGAGGGCTTGCAAGGGCTTGCAAGGGCTTGCAGTGCTTTGGAACACCCACTGGTGTCCTATACAGGGACAGCAAGGATTCTTGCCCACAACGTCTATCAGCTCAGAGGCACTTGGGCACTCTGGCAAGTCCGCCAGATAGCTCCAGCTCAAGGGAGGATAGGGCTTGGGCAGCTCCTGGGAAGCATGAGCAGCCTGTGGGACAAGGAGCCAGGTCTGGCTCACATGCTCAGGGAACAGCCCATGGCCAGCACTGGGCTCAGCAAGGAACTTTTTCCCCTGGGGCACATTGGCACTGGTCCCCGACGGTTTTTTGCCTTCCTCTGCAGTTCTCAGCACGGCCCCTTGCCACCATTTCTTTGGGCCATTTGGCCTGGGAGCCGGCTGCTCATGCTCCACCATGCTGGCAGCCGCAGCTGCCACTTCTCAGCTCTCCCTGCAGCTAACACAAGCGCCTGGCAGGGACCAGAGCGCTTCTCATGCATCCCTGGCCAAGAAGCACAGCAGCCAAACAAGTTGTGGAAGGCAAAAAGTCTGCTCATCATCGCTACATGTCACGCTTTGGAAGAGATGCCACGGTACCACTCACCTCTTCTTCCTCTTCTTCCTCTTCTTCTTCTTCTTCTTCTTCTTCTTCTTCTTCTTCCTCCTCTTTTGTGCATGGTCAGTCCCACAACTCCTTGTCAAGGTTCTCCCTCTGCAGGAACCGCGGACAGCTTGGCCTCTATTCCTGCTGCTGCTCTCTGCAGCTCTGGGACTTGCCTTTGCCAGCCTGCAAGGGATCTTTTCTCATGCTAAACTGAAGAATGCCTCAGCCTACTCCTGGCTACACTTGGGCTTGAGCTAATGCTTGTGAGCCTGGGTTCTGAAACAGAGTCACAAAGGGAAAAAAAATGACATGAAATAACATAACATGAATTAACATAAAATCAAGAAAATTAATAAATTAACAACAAAATAAAATAAAATTCATTGTGTTATGTGTCCTTGACATTGATTTTGGAACTGAAAGCCCTCTGTCCTTTCAGGCAAACAGTCTCTTAGATATTGGACTGGCGGACAGGAGAGAAGAGAAGAGGAGAGGAGAGGAGAGGAGAGGAGAGGAGAGGAGAGGAGAGGAGAGGAGAGGAGAGGAGAGGAGAGGAGAGGAGAGCAGTTCTGCTCTGTCAGGCCTGCAGTTCTGCGTGACAAGCCCTGAGTGAGCCCTGAGGCCTCCATACATGATACTACAGGCAGTATTGCTACTGGAAGGAAGGCTGCACTGGCAACAAATCCACACTGTCTTTTTGCAAAAAAGGGACTCTATTAGGTTGCTTACTGCCCTATTTTGTAGCTACAGGGACTGATTTGGAGCCAGCACCCCAAAGGCTTCCTCCAAAGGGCTGCACATATGCGGGTGTGTCACCCCCATGTCACAATGCCAGCACCCGGCAACGCAGTGGTCACCAGGCCCCACGCAGGATCCAGAGGAGCAGCCTCCCGTGTCCACTGCCAGAGCTGGCCCGGGGGCAGCCCCAGCACATCTGACAGGAAGCACTTGAGGAGCTGCTGGAATCACAGGCCAGGGGCTGAGGGAAGAAAACCTTGCATGAGGCTGCTGGAGGTTCTCCGCTGCAAGACAATCTGCTGGCAGGGCCACCTTCCAAGCTCGGCTCATGGATGCAAATCCTTTTCAACTGGATAGCAGTGGCAAGACCAAGGCAATTCCTTCTTGAGGAGCACTGCACAGCTCACCATCCTCATCTCCTACAGAGCAACGCTCAGGAGCCGTAAAAGATAGGATGTCGAGGGCTTGCAAGGGCTTGCAAGGGCTTGCAGTGCTTTGGAACACCCACTGGTGTCCTACACAGGGATAGCAGGGATTCTTGCCCACAACGTCTATCAGCTCAGAGGCACTTGGGCACTCTGGCAAGTCCGCCAGATAGCTCCAGCTCAAGGGAGGATAGGGCTTGGGCAGCTCCTGGGAAGCATGAGCAGCCTGTGGGACAAGGAGCCAGGTCTGGCTCACATGCTCAGGGAACAGCCCATGGCCAGCACTGGGCTCAGCAAGGAACTTTTTCCCACGGGGCACATTGGCACTGGTCCCCGGCGGTTTTTTGCCTTCCTCTGCAGTTCTCAGCACGGCCCCTTGCCACCATTTCTTTGGGCCATTTGGCCTGGGAGCCGGCTGCTCATGCTCCACCATGCTGGCAGCCGCAGCTGCCAC
The DNA here is from genome assembly GCF_036013445.1 of Caloenas nicobarica. Taxonomy (NCBI): domain Eukaryota; kingdom Metazoa; phylum Chordata; class Aves; order Columbiformes; family Columbidae; genus Caloenas; species Caloenas nicobarica. The sequence goes on from NC_088259.1 coordinate 447,142, forward strand.
TTCTCAGCTCTCCCTGCAGCTAACACAAGCGCCTGGCAGGGACCAGAGCGCTTCTCATGCATCCCTGCCCAAGAAGCACAGCAGCCAAACAAGTTGTGGAAGGCAAAAAGTCTGCTCGTCATCGCTACATGTCACGCTTTGGAAGAGATGCCACGGTACCACTCACCTCTTCTTCCTCTTCTTCCTCTTCTTCTTCTTCTTCTTCTTCTTCTTCTTCTTCTTCCTCCTCTTTTGTGCATGGTCAGTCCCACAACTCCTTGTCAAGGTTCTCCCTCTGCAGGAACCGCGGACAGCTTGGCCTCTATTCCTGCTGCTGCTCTCTGCAGCTCTGGGACTTGCCTTTGCCAGCCTGCAAGGGATCTTTTCTCATGCTAAACTGAAGAATGCCTCAGCCTACTCCTGGCTACACTTGGGCTAGAGCTAATGCTTGTGAGCCTGGGTTCTGAAACAGAGTCACAAAGGGAAAAAAAATGACATGAAATAACATAACATGAATTAACATAAAATCAAGAAAATTAATAAATTAACAACAAAATAAAATAAAATTCATTGTGTTATGTGTCCTTGACATTGATTTTGGAATTGAAAGCCCTCTGTCCTTTCAGGCAAACAGTCTCTTAGATATTGGACTGGCGGACAGGAGAGAAGAGAAGAGGAGAGGAGAGGAGAGGAGAGGAGAGGAGAGGAGAGGACAGGAGAGGAGAGGAGAGGAGAGGAGAGGAGAGGAGAGCAGTTCTGCTCTGTCAGGCCTGCAGTTCTGCGTGACAAGCCCTGAGCGAGCCCTGAGGCCTCCATACATGATACTACAGGCAGTATTGCTACTGGAAGGAAGGCTGCACTGGCAACAAATGCACACTGTCTTTTTGCAAAAAAGGGACTCTATTAGGTTGCTTACTGCCCTATTTTGTAGGTACAGGGACTGATTTGGAGCCAGCACCCCAAAGGCTTCCTCCAAAGGGCTGCACATATGCGGCTGTGTCACCCCCATGTCACAATGCCAGCACCCGGCAACGCAGTGGTCACCAGGCCCCACGCAGGATCCAGAGGAGCAGCCTCCCGTGTCCACTGCCAGAGCTGGCCCGGGGGCAGCCCCAGCACATCTGACAGGAAGCACTTGAGGAGCTGCTGGAATCACAGGCCAGGGGCTGAGGGAAGAAAACCTTGCATGAGGCTGCTGGAGGTTCTCCGCTGCAAGACAATCTGCTGGCAGGGCCACCTTCCAAGCTCGGCTCATGGATGCAAATCCTTTTCAACTGGATAGCAGTGGCAAGACCAAGGCAATTCCTTCTTGAGGAGCACTGCACAGCTCACCATCCTCATCTCCTACAGAGCAACGCTCAGGAGCCGTAAAAGATAGGATGTCGAGGGCTTGCAAGGGCTTGCAAGGGCTTGCAGTGCTTTGGAACACCCACTGGTGTCCTATACAGGGACAGCAAGGATTCTTGCCCACAACGTCTATCAGCTCAGAGGCACTTGGGCACTCTGGCAAGTCCGCCAGATAGCTCCAGCTCAAGGGAGGATAGGGCTTGGGCAGCTCCTGGGAAGCATGAGCAGCCTGTGGGACAAGGAGCCAGGTCTGGCTCACATGCTCAGGGAACAGCCCATGGCCAGCACTGGGCTCAGCAAGGAACTTTTTCCCCTGGGGCACATTGGCACTGGTCCCCGACGGTTTTTTGCCTTCCTCTGCAGTTCTCAGCACGGCCCCTTGCCACCATTTCTTTGGGCCATTTGGCCTGGGAGCCGGCTGCTCATGCTCCACCATGCTGGCAGCCGCATCTGCCACTTCTCAGCTCTCCCTGCAGCTAACACAAGCGCCTGGCAGGGACCAGAGTGCTTCTCATGCATCCCTGGCCAAGAAGCACAGCAGCCAAACAAGTTGTGGAAGGCAAAAAGTCTGCTCATCATCGCTACATGTCACGCTTTGGAAGAGATGCCACGGTACCACTCACCTCTTCTTCCTCTTCTTCCTCTTCTTCTTCTTCTTCTTCTTCTTCTTCTTCTTCTTCTTCTTCCTCCTCTTTTGTGCATGGTCAGTCCCACAACTCCTTGTCAAGGTTCTCCCTCTGCAGGAACCGCGGACAGCTTGGCCTCTATTCCTGCTGCTGCTCTCTGCAGCTCTGGGACTTGCCTTTGCCAGCCTGCAAGGGATCTTTTCTCATGCTAAACTGAAGAATGCCTCAGCCTACTCCTGGCTACACTTGGGCTTGAGCTAATGCTTGTGAGCCTGGGTTCTGAAACAGAGTCACAAAGGGAAAAAAAATGACATGAAATAACATAACATGAATTAACATAAAATCAAGAAAATTAATAAATTAACAACAAAATAAAATAAAATTCATTGTGTTATGTGTCCTTGACATTGATTTTGGAACTGAAAGCCCTCTGTCCTTTCAGGCAAACAGTCTCTTAGATATTGGACTGGCGGACAGGAGAGAAGAGAAGAGGAGAGGAGAGGAGAGGAGAGGAGAGGAGAGGAGAGGAGAGGAGAGGAGAGGAGAGGAGAGGAGAGGAGAGGAGAGGAGAGCAGTTCTGCTCTGTCAGGCCTGCAGTTCTGCGTGACAAGCCCTGAGCGAGCCCTGAGGTCTCCATACATGATACTACAGGCAGTATTGCTACTGGAAGGAAGGCTGCACTGGCAACAAATCCACACTGTCTTTTTGCAAAAAAGGGACTCTATTAGCTTGCTTACTCCCCTATTTTGTAGCTACAGGGACTGATTTGGAGCCAGCACCCCAAAGGCTTCCTCCAAAGGGCTGCACATATGCGGCTGTGTCACCCCCATGTCACAATGCCAGCACCCGGCAACGCAGTGGTCACCAGGTCCCACGCAGGATCCAGAGGAGCAGCCTCCCGTGTCCACTGCCAGAGCTGGCCCGGGGGCAGCCCCAGAACATCTGACAGGAAGCACTTGAGGAGCTGCTGGAATCACAGGCCAGGGGCTGAGGGAAGAAAACCTTGCATGAGGCTGCTGGAGGTTCTCCGCTGCAAGACAATCTGCTGGCAGGGCCACCTTCCAAGCTCGGCTCATGGATGCAAATCCTTTTCAACTGGATAGCAGTGGCAAGACCAAGGCAATTCCTTCTTGAGGAGCACTGCACAGCTCACCATCCTCATCTCCTACACAGCAACGCTCAGGAGCCGTAAGAGATAGGATGTCGAGGGCTTGCAAGGGCTTGCAAGGGCTTGCAGTGCTTTGGAACACCCACTGGTGTCCTACACAGGGACAGCAAGGATTCTTGCCCACAACGTCTATCAGCTCAGAGGCACTTGGGCACTCTGGCAAGTCCGCCAGATAGCTCCAGCTCAAGGGAGGATAGGGCTTGGGCAGCTCCTGGGAAGCATGAGCAGCCTGTGGGACAAGGAGCCAGGTCTGGCTCACACGCTCAGGGAACAGCCCATGGCCAGCACTGGGCTCAGCAAGGAACTTTTTCCCCTGGGGCACATTGGCACTGGTCCCCGGCGGTTTTTTGCCTTCCTCTGCAGTTCTCAGCACGGCCCCTTGCCACCATTTCTTTGGGCCATTTGGCCTGGGAGCCGGCTGCTCATGCTCCACCATGCTGGCAGCCGCAGCTGCCACTTCTCAGCTCTCCCTGCAGCTAACACAAGCGCCTGGCAGGGACCAGAGCGCTTCTCATGCATCCCTGCCCAAGAAGCACAGCAGCCAAACAAGTTGTGGAAGGCAAAAAGTCTGCTCGTCATCGCTACATGTCACGCTTTGGAAGAGATGCCACGGTACCACTCACCTCTTCTTCCTCTTCTTCCTCTTCTTCTTCTTCTTCTTCTTCTTCTTCTTCTTCTTCTTCCTCCTCTTTTGTGCATGGTCAGTCCCACAACTCCTTGTCAAGGTTCTCCCTCTGCAGGAACCGCGGACAGCTTGGCCTCTATTCCTGCTGCTGCTCTCTGCAGCTCTGGGACTTGCCTTTGCCAGCCTGCAAGGGATCTTTTCTCATGCTAAACTGAAGAATGCCTCAGCCTACTCCTGGCTACACTTGGGCTTGAGCTAATGCTTGTGAGCCTGGGTTCTGAAACAGAGTCACAAAGGGAAAAAAAATGACATGAAATAACATAACATGAATTAACATAAAATCAAGAAAATTAATAAATTAACAACAAAATAAAATAAAATTCATTGTGTTATGTGTCCTTGACATTGATTTTGGAACTGAAAGCCCTCTGTCCTTTCAGGCAAACAGTCTCTTAGATATTGGACTGGCGGACAGGAGAGAAGAGAAGAGGAGAGGAGAGGAGAGGAGAGGAGAGGAGAGGAGAGGAGAGCAGTTCTGCTCTGTCCGGCCTGCAGTTCTGCGTGACAAGCCCTGAGCGAGCCCTGAGGCCTCCATACATGATACTACAGGCAGTATTGCTACTGGAAGGAAGGCTGCACTGGCAACAAATCCACACTGTCTTTTTGCAAAAAAGGGACTCTATTAGGTTGCTTACTGCCCTATTTTGTAGGTACAGGGACTGATTTGGAGCCAGCACCCCAAAGGCTTCCTCCAAAGGGCTGCACATATGCAGCTGTGTCACCCCCATGTCACAATGCCAGCACCCGGCAACGCAGTGGTCACCAGGCCCCACGCAGGATCCAGAGGAGCAGCCTCCCGTGTCCACTGCCAGAGCTGGCCCGGGGGCAGCCCCAGCACATCTGACAGGAAGCACTTGAGGAGCTGCTGGAATCACAGGCCAGGGGCTGAGGGAAGAAAACCTTGCAGGAGGCTGCTGGAGGTTCTCCGCTGCAAGACAATCTGCTGGCAGGGCCACCTTCCAAGCTCGGCTCATGGATGCAAATCCTTTTCAACTGGATAGCAGTGGCAAGACCAAGGCAATTCCTTCTTGAGGAGCACTGCACAGCTCACCATCCTCATCTCCTACAGAGCAACGCTCAGGAGCCGTAAGACATGGGATGTCGAGGGCTTGCAAGGGCTTGCAAGGGCTTGCAGTGCTTTGGAACACCCACTGGTGTCCTACACAGGGACAGCAAGGATTCTTGCCCACAACGTCTATCAGCTCAGAGGCACTTGGGCACTCTGGCAAGTCTGCCAGATAGCTCCAGCTCAAGGGAGGATAGGGCTTGGGCAGCTCCTGGGAAGCATGAGCAGCCTGTGGGACAAGGAGCCAGGTCTGGCTCACATGCTCAGGGAACAGCCCATGGCCAGCACTGGGCTCAGCAAGGAACTTTTTCCCCCGGGGCACATTGGCACTGGTCCCCGGCGGTTTTTTGCCTTCCTCTGCAGTTCTCAGCACCGCCCCTTGCCACCATTTCTTTGGGCCATTTGGCCTGGGAGCCGGCTGCTCATGCTCCACCATGCTGGCAGCCGCAGCTGCCACTTCTCAGCTCTCCCTGCAGCTAACACAAGCGCCTGGCAGGGACCAGAGTGCTTCTCATGCATCCCTGGCCAAGAAGCACAGCAGCCAAACAAGTTGTGGAAGGCAAAAAGTCTGCTCGTCATCGCTACATGTCACGCTTTGGAAGAGATGCCACGGTACCACTCACCTCTTCTTCCTCTTCTTCCTCTTCTTCTTCTTCTTCTTCTTCTTCTTCTTCTTCTTCTTCTTCTTCTTCCTCCTCTTTTGTGCATGGTCAGTCCCACAACTCCTTGTCAAGGTTCTCCCTCTGCAGGAACCGCGGACAGCTTGGCCTCTATTCCTGCTGCTGCTCTCTGCAGCTCTGGGACTTGCCTTTGCCAGCCTGCAAGGGATCTTTTCTCATGCTAAACTGAAGAATGCCTCAGCCTACTCCTGGCTACACTTGGGCTTGAGCTAATGCTTGTGAGCCTGGGTTCTGAAACAGAGTCACAAAGGGAAAAAAAATGACATGAAATAACATAACATGAATTAACATAAAATCAAGAAAATTAATAAATTAACAACAAAATAAAATAAAATTCATTGTGTTATGTGTCCTTGACATTGATTTTGGAATTGAAAGCCCTCTGTCCTTTCAGGCAAACAGTCTCTTAGATATTGGACTGGCGGACAGGAGAGAAGAGAAGAGGAGAGGAGAGGAGAGGAGAGGAGAGGAGAGGACAGGAGAGGAGAGGAGAGGAGAGGAGAGGAGAGGAGAGGAGAGCAGTTCTGCTCTGTCAGGCCTGCAGTTCTGCGTGACAAGCCCTGAGCGAGCCCTGAGGCCTCCATACATGATACTACAGGCAGTATTGCTACTGGAAGGAAGGCTGCACTGGCAACAAATGCACACTGTCTTTTTGCAAAAAAGGGACTCTATTAGGTTGCTTACTGCCCTATTTTGTAGGTACAGGGACTGATTTGGAGCCAGCACCCCAAAGGCTTCCTCCAAAGGGCTGCACATATGCGGCTGTGTCACCCCCATGTCACAATGCCAGCACCCGGCAACGCAGTGGGCACCAGGCCCCACGCAGGATCCAGAGGAGCAGCCTCCCGTGTCCACTGCCAGAGCTGGCCCGGGGGCAGCCCCAGCACATCTGACAGGAAGCACTTGAGGAGCTGCTGGAATCACAGGCCAGGGGCTGAGGGAAGAAAACCTTGCATGAGGCTGCTGGAGGTTCTCCGCTGCAAGACAATCTGCTGGCAGGGCCACCTTCCAAGCTCGGCTCATGGATGCAAATCCTTTTCAACTGGATAGCAGTGGCAAGACCAAGGCAATTCCTTCTTGAGGAGCACTGCACAGCTCACCATCCTCATCTCCTACAGAGCAACGCTCAGGAGCCGTAAAAGATAGGATGTCGAGGGCTTGCAAGGGCTTGCAAGGGCTTGCAGTGCTTTGGAACACCCACTGGTGTCCTATACAGGGACAGCAAGGATTCTTGCCCACAACGTCTATCAGCTCAGAGGCACTTGGGCACTCTGGCAAGTCCGCCAGATAGCTCCAGCTCAAGGGAGGATAGGGCTTGGGCAGCTCCTGGGAAGCATGAGCAGCCTGTGGGACAAGGAGCCAGGTCTGGCTCACATGCTCAGGGAACAGCCCATGGCCAGCACTGGGCTCAGCAAGGAACTTTTTCCCCTGGGGCACATTGGCACTGGTCCCCGACGGTTTTTTGCCTTCCTCTGCAGTTCTCAGCACGGCCCCTTGCCACCATTTCTTTGGGCCATTTGGCCTGGGAGCCGGCTGCTCATGCTCCACCATGCTGGCAGCCGCAGCTGCCACTTCTCAGCTCTCCCTGCAGCTAACACAAGCGCCTGGCAGGGACCAGAGCGCTTCTCATGCATCCCTGGCCAAGAAGCACAGCAGCCAAACAAGTTGTGGAAGGCAAAAAGTCTGCTCATCATCGCTACATGTCACGCTTTGGAAGAGATGCCACGGTACCACTCACCTCTTCTTCCTCTTCTTCCTCTTCTTCTTCTTCTTCTTCTTCTTCTTCTTCTTCTTCCTCCTCTTTTGTGCATGGTCAGTCCCACAACTCCTTGTCAAGGTTCTCCCTCTGCAGGAACCGCGGACAGCTTGGCCTCTATTCCTGCTGCTGCTCTCTGCAGCTCTGGGACTTGCCTTTGCCAGCCTGCAAGGGATCTTTTCTCATGCTAAACTGAAGAATGCCTCAGCCTACTCCTGGCTACACTTGGGCTTGAGCTAATGCTTGTGAGCCTGGGTTCTGAAACAGAGTCACAAAGGGAAAAAAAATGACATGAAATAACATAACATGAATTAACATAAAATCAAGAAAATTAATAAATTAACAACAAAATAAAATAAAATTCATTGTGTTATGTGTCCTTGACATTGATTTTGGAACTGAAAGCCCTCTGTCCTTTCAGGCAAACAGTCTCTTAGATATTGGACTGGCGGACAGGAGAGAAGAGAAGAGGAGAGGAGAGGAGAGGAGAGGAGAGGAGAGGAGAGGAGAGGAGAGGAGAGGAGAGGAGAGGAGAGGAGAGGAGAGGAGAGGAGAGGAGAGCAGTTCTGCTCTGTCAGGCCTGCAGTTCTGCGTGACAAGCCCTGAGTGAGCCCTGAGGCCTCCATACATGATACTACAGGCAGTATTGCTACTGGAAGGAAGGCTGCACTGGCAACAAATCCACACTGTCTTTTTGCAAAAAAGGGACTCTATTAGGTTGCTTACTGCCCTATTTTGTAGCTACAGGGACTGATTTGGAGCCAGCACCCCAAAGGCTTCCTCCAAAGGGCTGCACATATGCGGGTGTGTCACCCCCATGTCACAATGCCAGCACCCGGCAACGCAGTGGTCACCAGGCCCCACGCAGGATCCAGAGGAGCAGCCTCCCGTGTCCACTGCCAGAGCTGGCCCGGGGGCAGCCCCAGCACATCTGACAGGAAGCACTTGAGGAGCTGCTGGAATCACAGGCCAGGGGCTGAGGGAAGAAAACCTTGCATGAGGCTGCTGGAGGTTCTCCGCTGCAAGACAATCTGCTGGCAGGGCCACCTTCCAAGCTCGGCTCATGGATGCAAATCCTTTTCAACTGGATAGCAGTGGCAAGACCAAGGCAATTCCTTCTTGAGGAGCACTGCACAGCTCACCATCCTCATCTCCTACAGAGCAACGCTCAGGAGCCGTAAAAGATAGGATGTCGAGGGCTTGCAAGGGCTTGCAAGGGCTTGCAGTGCTTTGGAACACCCACTGGTGTCCTACACAGGGATAGCAGGGATTCTTGCCCACAACGTCTATCAGCTCAGAGGCACTTGGGCACTCTGGCAAGTCCGCCAGATAGCTCCAGCTCAAGGGAGGATAGGGCTTGGGCAGCTCCTGGGAAGCATGAGCAGCCTGTGGGACAAGGAGCCAGGTCTGGCTCACATGCTCAGGGAACAGCCCATGGCCAGCACTGGGCTCAGCAAGGAACTTTTTCCCACGGGGCACATTGGCACTGGTCCCCGGCGGTTTTTTGCCTTCCTCTGCAGTTCTCAGCACGGCCCCTTGCCACCATTTCTTTGGGCCATTTGGCCTGGGAGCCGGCTGCTCATGCTCCACCATGCTGGCAGCCGCAGCTGCCACTTCTCAGCTCTCCCTGCAGCTAACACAAGCGCCTGGCAGGGACCAGAGCGCTTCTCATGCATCCCTGCCCAAGAAGCACAGCAGCCAAACAAGTTGTGGAAGGCAAAAAGTCTGCTCGTCATCGCTACATGTCACGCTTTGGAAGAGATGCCACGGTACCACTCACCTCTTCTTCCTCTTCTTCCTCTTCTTCTTCTTCTTCTTCTTCTTCTTCTTCTTCTTCCTCCTCTTTTGTGCATGGTCAGTCCCACAACTCCTTGTCAAGGTTCTCCCTCTGCAGGAACCGCGGACAGCTTGGCCTCTATTCCTGCTGCTGCTCTCTGCAGCTCTGGGACTTGCCTTTGCCAGCCTGCAAGGGATCTTTTCTCATGCTAAACTGAAGAATGCCTCAGCCTACTCCTGGCTACACTTGGGCTAGAGCTAATGCTTGTGAGCCTGGGTTCTGAAACAGAGTCACAAAGGGAAAAAAAATGACATGAAATAACATAACATGAATTAACATAAAATCAAGAAAATTAATAAATTAACAACAAAATAAAATAAAATTCATTGTGTTATGTGTCCTTGACATTGATTTTGGAATTGAAAACCCTCTGTCCTTTCAGGCAAACAGTCTCTTAGATATTGGACTGGCGGACAGGAGAGAAGAGAAGAGGAGAGGAGAGGAGAGGAGAGGAGAGGAGAGGAGAGGACAGGAGAGGAGAGGAGAGGAGAGGAGAGGAGAGGAGAGCAGTTCTGCTCTGTCAGGCCTGCAGTTCTGCGTGACAAGCCCTGAGCGAGCCCTGAGGCCTCCATACATGATACTACAGGCAGTATTGCTACTGGAAGGAAGGCTGCACTGGCAACAAATGCACACTGTCTTTTTGCAAAAAAGGGACTCTATTAGGTTGCTTACTGCCCTATTTTGTAGCTACAGGGACTGATTTGGAGCCAGCACCCCAAAGGCTTCCTCCAAAGGGCTGCACATATGCGGCTGTGTCACCCCCATGTCACAATGCCAGCACCCGGCAACGCAGTGGTCACCAGGCCCCACGCAGGATCCAGAGGAGCAGCCTCCCGTGTCCACTGCCAGAGCTGGCCCGGGGGCAGCCCCAGCACATCTGACAGGAAGCACTTGAGGAGCTGCTGGAATCACAGGCCAGGGGCTGAGGGAAGAAAACCTTGCATGAGGCTGCTGGAGGTTCTCCGCTGCAAGACAATCTGCTGGCAGGGCCACCTTCCAAGCTCGGCTCATGGATGCAAATCCTTTTCAACTGGATAGCAGTGGCAAGACCAAGGCAATTCCTTCTTGAGGAGCACTGCACAGCTCACCATCCTCATCTCCTACAGAGCAACGCTCAGGAGCCGTAAAAGATAGGATGTCGAGGGCTTGCAAGGGCTTGCAAGGGCTTGCAGTGCTTTGGAACACCCACTGGTGTCCTATACAGGGACAGCAAGGATTCTTGCCCACAACGTCTATCAGCTCAGAGGCACTTGGGCACTCTGGCAAGTCCGCCAGATAGCTCCAGCTCAAGGGAGGATAGGGCTTGGGCAGCTCCTGGGAAGCATGAGCAGCCTGTGGGACAAGGAGCCAGGTCTGGCTCACATGCTCAGGGAACAGCCCATGGCCAGCACTGGGCTCAGCAAGGAACTTTTTCCCCTGGGGCACATTGGCACTGGTCCCCGACGGTTTTTTGCCTTCCTCTGCAGTTCTCAGCACGGCCCCTTGCCACCATTTCTTTGGGCCATTTGGCCTGGGAGCCGGCTGCTCATGCTCCACCATGCTGGCAGCCGCATCTGCCACTTCTCAGCTCTCCCTGCAGCTAACACAAGCGCCTGGCAGGGACCAGAGTGCTTCTCATGCATCCCTGGCCAAGAAGCACAGCAGCCAAACAAGTTGTGGAAGGCAAAAAGTCTGCTCATCATCGCTACATGTCACGCTTTGGAAGAGATGCCACGGTACCACTCACCTCTTCTTCCTCTTCTTCCTCTTCTTCTTCTTCTTCTTCTTCTTCTTCTTCTTCTTCTTCTTCCTCCTCTTTTGTGCATGGTCAGTCCCACAACTCCTTGTCAAGGTTCTCCCTCTGCAGGAACCGCGGACAGCTTGGCCTCTATTCCTGCTGCTGCTCTCTGCAGCTCTGGGACTTGCCTTTGCCAGCCTGCAAGGGATCTTTTCTCATGCTAAACTGAAGAATGCCTCAGCCTACTCCTGGCTACACTTGGGCTTGAGCTAATGCTTGTGAGCCTGGGTTCTGAAACAGAGTCACAAAGGGAAAAAAAATGACATGAAATAACATAACATGAATTAACATAAAATCAAGAAAATTAATAAATTAACAACAAAATAAAATAAAATTCATTGTGTTATGTGTCCTTGACATTGATTTTGGAACTGAAAGCCCTCTGTCCTTTCAGGCAAACAGTCTCTTAGATATTGGACTGGCGGACAGGAGAGAAGAGAAGAGGAGAGGAGAGGAGAGGAGAGGAGAGGAGAGGAGAGGAGAGGAGAGGAGAGCAGTTCTGCTCTGTCAGGCCTGCAGTTCTGCGTGACAAGCCCTGAGTGAGCCCTGAGGCCTCCATACATGATACTACAGGCAGTATTGCTACTGGAAGGAAGGCTGCACTGGCAACAAATCCACACTGTCTTTTTGCAAAAAAGGGACTCTATTAGGTTGCTTACTGCCCTATTTTGTAGCTACAGGGACTGATTTGGAGCCAGCACCCCAAAGGCTTCCTCCAAAGGGCTGCACATATGCGGCTGTGTCACCCCCATGTCACAATGCCAGCACCCGGCAACGCAGTGGTCACCAGGCCCCACGCAGGATCCAGAGGAGCAGCCTCCCGTGTCCACTGCCAGAGCTGGCCCGGGGGCAGCCCCAGCACATCTGACAGGAAGCACTTGAGGAGCTGCTGGAATCACAGGCCAGGGGCTGAGGGAAGAAAACCTTGCATGAGGCTGCTGGAGGTTCTCCGCTGCAAGACAATCTGCTGGCAGGGCCACCTTCCAAGCTCGGCTCATGGATGCAAATCCTTTTCAACTGGATAGCAGTGGCAAGACCAAGGCAATTCCTTCTTGAGGAGCACTGCACAGCTCACCATCCTCATCTCCTACAGAGCAACGCTCAGGAGCCGTAAAAGATAGGATGTCGAGGGCTTGCAAGGGCTTGCAAGGGCTTGCAGTGCTTTGGAACACCCACTGGTGTCCTACACAGGGACAGCAGGGATTCTTGCCCACAACGTCTATCAGCTCAGAGGCACTTGGGCACTCTGGCAAGTCCGCCAGATAGCTCCAGCTCAAGGGAGGATAGGGCTTGGGCAGCTCCTGGGAAGCATGAGCAGCCTGTGGGACAAGGAGCCAGGTCTGGCTCACATGCTCAGGGAACAGCCCATGGCCAGCACTGGGCTCAGCAAGGAACTTTTTCCCCTGGGGCACATTGGCACTGGTCCCCGGCGGTTTTTTGCCTTCCTCTGCAGTTCTCAGCACGGCCCCTTGCCACCATTTCTTTGGGCCATTTGGCCTGGGAGCCGGCTGCTCATGCTCCACCATGCTGGCAGCCGCAGCTGCCACTTCTCAGCTCTCCCTGCAGCTAACACAAGCGCCTGGCAGGGACCAGAGCGCTTCTCATGCATCCCTGCCCAAGAAGCACAGCAGCCAAACAAGTTGTGGAAGGCAAAAAGTCTGCTCGTCATCGCTACATGTCACGCTTTGGAAGAGATGCCACGGTACCACTCACCTCTTCTTCCTCTTCTTCCTCTTCTTCTTCTTCTTCTTCTTCTTCTTCTTCTTCTTCCTCCTCTTTTGTGCATGGTCAGTCCCACAACTCCTTGTCAAGGTTCTCCCTCTGCAGGAACCGCGGACAGCTTGGCCTCTATTCCTGCTGCTGCTCTCTGCAGCTCTGGGACTTGCCTTTGCCAGCCTGCAAGGGATCTTTTCTCATGCTAAACTGAAGAATGCCTCAGCCTACTCCTGGCTACACTTGGGCTTGAGCTAATGCTTGTGAGCCTGGGTTCTGAAACAGAGTCACAAAGGGAAAAAAAATGACATGAAATAACATAACATGAATTAACATAAAATCAAGAAAATTAATAAATTAACAACAAAATAAAATAAAATTCATTGTGTTCTGTGTCCTTGACATTGATTTTGGAACTGAAAGCCCTCTGTCCTTTCAGGCAAACAGTCTCTTAGATATTGGACTGGCGGACAGGAGAGAAGAGAAGAGGAGAGGAGAGGAGAGGAGAGGAGAGGAGAGGAGAGGAGAGGAGAGGAGAGGACAGGAGAGGAGAGGAGAGGAGAGGAGAGCAGTTCTGCTCTGTCAGGCCTGCAGTTCTGCGTGACAAGCCCTGAGTGAGCCCTGAGGCCTCCATACATGATACTACAGGCAGTATTGCTACTGGAAGGAAGGCTGCACTGGCAACAAATCCACACTGTCTTTTTGCAAAAAAGGGACTCTATTAGGTTGCTTACTGCCCTATTTTGTAGCTACAGGGACTGATTTGGAGCCAGCACCCCAAAGGCTTCCTCCAAAGGGCTGCACACATGCGGCTGTGTCACCCCCATGTCACAATGCCAGCACCCGGCAACGCAGTGGTCACCAGGCCCCACGCAGGATCCAGAGGAGCAGCCTCCCGTGTCCACTGCCAGAGCTGGCCCGGGGGCAGCCCCAGCACATCTGACAGGAAGCACTTGAGGAGCTGCTGGAATCACAGGCCAGGGGCTGAGGGAAGAAAACCTTGCATGAGGCTGCTGGAGGTTCTCCGCTGCAAGACAATCTGCTGGCAGGGCCACCTTCCAAGCTCGGCTCATGGATGCAAATCCTTTTCAACTGGATAGCAGTGGCAAGACCAAGGCAATTCCTTCTTGAGGAGCACTGCACAGCTCACCATCCTCATCTCCTACAGAGCAACGCTCAGGAGCCGTAAGAGATAGGATGTCGAGGGCTTGCAAGGGCTTGCAAGGGCTTGCAGTGCTTTGGAACACCCACTGGTGTCCTACACAGGGACAGCAAGGATTCTTGCCCACAACGTCTATCAGCTCAGAGGCACTTGGGCACTCTGGCAAGTCCGCCAGATAGCTCCAGCTCAAGGGAGGATAGGGCTTGGGCAGCTCCTGGGAAGCATGAGCAGCCTGTGGGACAAGGAGCCAGGTCTGGCTCACATGCTCAGGGAACAGCCCATGGCCAGCACTGGGCTCAGCAAGGAACTTTTTCCCACGGGGCACATTGGCACTGGTCCCCGGCGGTTTTTTGCCTTCCTCTGCAGTTCTCAGCACGGCCCCTTGCCACCATTTCTTTGGGCCATTTGGCCTGGGAGCCAGCTGCTCATGCTCCACCATGCTGGCAGCCGCAGCTGCCACTTCTCAGCTCTCCCTGCAGCTAACACAAGCGCCTGGCAGGGACCAGAGCGCTTCTCATGCATCCCTGGCCAAGAAGCACAGCAGCCAAACAAGTTGTGGAAGGCAAAAAGTCTGCTCGTCATCGCTACATGTCACGCTTTGGAAGAGATGCCACGGTACCACTCACCTCTTCTTCCTCTTCTTCCTCTTCTTCTTCTTCTTCTTCTTCTTCTTCTTCTTCTTCCTCCTCTTTTGTGCATGGTCAGTCCCACAACTCCTTGTCAAGGTTCTCCCTCTGCAGGAACCGCGGACAGCTTGGCCTCTATTCCTGCTGCTGCTCTCTGCAGCTCTGGGACTTGCCTTTGCCAGCCTGCAAGGGATCTTTTCTCATGCTAAACTGAAGAATGCCTCAGCCTACTCCTGGCTACACTTGGGCTTGAGCTAATGCTTGTGAGCCTGGGTTCTGAAACAGAGTCACAAAGGGAAAAAAAATGACATGAAATAACATAACATGAATTAACATAAAATCAAGAAAATTAATAAATTAACAACAAAATAAAATAAAATTCATTGTGTTATGTGTCCTTGACATTGATTTTGGAACTGAAAGCCCTCTGTCCTTTCAGGCAAACAGTCTCTTAGATATTGGACTGGCGGACAGGAGAGAAGAGAAGAGGAGAGGAGAGGAGAGGAGAGGACAGGAGAGGAGAGGAGAGGAGAGGAGAGGAGAGGAGAGCAGTTCTGCTCTGTCAGGCCTGCAGTTCTGCGTGACAAGCCCTGAGTGAGCCCTGAGGCCTCCATACATGATACTACAGGCAGTATTGCTACTGGAAGGAAGGCTGCACTGGCAACAAATCCACACTGTCTTTTTGCAAAAAAGGGACTCTATTAGGTTGCTTACTGCCCTATTTTGTAGCTACAGGGACTGATTTGGAGCCAGCACCCCAAAGGCTTCCTCCAAAGGGCTGCACATATGCGGCTGTGTCACCCCCATGTCACAATGCCAGCACCCGGCAACGCAGTGGTCACCAGGCCCCACGCAGGATCCAGAGGAGCAGCCTCCCGTGTCCACTGCCAGAGCTGGCCCGGGGGCAGCCCCAGCACATCTGACAGGAAGCACTTGAGGAGCTGCTGGAATCACAGGCCAGGGGCTGAGGGAAGAAAACCTTGCATCAGGCTGCTGGAGGTTCTCCGCTGCAAGACAATCTGCTGGCAGGGCCACCTTCCAAGCTCGGCTCATGGATGCAAATCCTTTTCAACTGGATAGCAGTGGCAAGACCAAGGCAATTCCTTCTTGAGGAGCACTGCACAGCTCACCATCCTCATCTCCTACAGAGCAACGCTCAGGAGCCGTAAGAGATAGGATGTCGAGGGCTTGCAAGGGCTTGCAAGGGCTTGCAGTGCTTTGGAACACCCACTGGTGTCCTACACAGGGACAGCAAGGATTCTTGCCCACAAGGTCTATCAGCTCAGAGGCAGTTGGGCACTCTGGCAAGTCCGCCAGATAACTCCAGCTCAAGGGAGGATAGGGCTTGGGCAGCTCCTGGCAAGCATGAGCAGCCTGTGGGACAAGGAGCCAGGTCTGGCTCACATGCTCAGGGAACAGCCCATGGCCAGCACTGGGCTCAGCAAGGAACTTTTTCCCCCGGGGCACATTGGCACTGGTCCCCGGCGGTTTTTTGCCTTCCTCTGCAGTTCTCAGCACGGCCCCTTGCCACCATTTCTTTGGGCCATTTGGCCTGGGAGCCGGCTGCTCATGCTCCACCATGCTGGCAGCCGCAGCTGCGACTTCTCAGCTCTCCCTGCAGCTAACACAAGCGCCTGGCAGGGACCAGAGCGCTTCTCATGCATCCCTGGCCAAGAAGCACAGCAGCCAAACAAGTTGTGGAAGGCAAAAAGTCTGCTCGTCATCGCTACATGTCACGCTTTGGAAGAGATGCCACGGTACCACTCACCTCTTCTTCCTCTTCTTCCTCTTCTTCTTCTTCTTCTTCTTCTTCTTCTTCTTCTTCCTCCTCTTTTGTGCATGGTCAGTCCCACAACTCCTTGTCAAGGTTCTCCCTCTGCAGGAACCGCGGACAGCTTGGCCTCTATTCCTGCTGCTGCTCTCTGCAGCTCTGGGACTTGCCTTTGCCAGCCTGCAAGGGATCTTTTCTCATGCTAAACTGAAGAATGCCTCAGCCTACTCCTGGCTACACTTGGGCTTGAGCTAATGCTTGTGAGCCTGGGTTCTGAAAGAGAGTCACAAAGGGAAAAAAAATGACATGAAATAACATAACATGAATTAACATAAAATCAAGAAAATTAATAAATTAACAACAAAATAAAATAAAATTCATTGTGTTATGTGTCCTTGACATTGATTTTGGAACTGAAAACCCTCTGTCCTTTCAGGCAAACAGTCTCTTAGATATTGGACTGGCGGACAGGAGAGAAGAGGAGAGGAGAGGAGAGGAGAGGAGAGGAGAGGAGAGGAGAGGAGAGGAGAGGAGAGGAGAGGAGAGGAGAGGAGAGGAGAGGAGAGGAGAGGAGAGGAGAGCAGTTCTGCTCTGTCAGGCCTGCAGTTCTGCGTGACAAGCCCTGAGCGAGCCCTGAGGCCTCCATACATGATACTACAGGCAGTATTGCTACTGGAAGGAAGGCTGCACTGGCAACAAATCCACACTGTCTTTTTGCAAAAAAGGGACTCTATTAGGTTGCTTACTGCCCTATTTTGTAGGTACAGGGACTGATTTGGAGCCAGCACCCCAAAGGCTTCCTCCAAAGGGCTGCACATATGCGGCTGTGTCACCCCCATGTCACAATGCCAGCACCCGGCAACGCAGTGGTCACCAGGCCCCACGCAGGATCCAGAGGAGCAGCCTCCCGTGTCCACTGCCAGAGCTGGCCCGGGGGCAGCCCCAGCACATCTGACAGGAAGCACTTGAGGAGCTGCTGGAATCACAGGCCAGGGGCTGAGGGAAGAAAACCTTGCATGAGGCTGCTGGAGGCTCTCCGCTGCAAGACAATCTGCTGGCAGGGCCACCTTCCAAGCTCGGCTCATGGATGCAAATCCTTTTCAACTGGATAGCAGTGGCAAGACCAAGGCAATTCCTTCTTGAGGAGCACTGCACAGCTCACCATCCTCATCTCCTACAGAGCAACGCTCAGGAGCCGTAAGAGATAGGATGTCGAGGGCTTGCAAGGGCTTGCAAGGGCTTGCAGTGCTTTGGAACACCCACTGGTGTCCTACACAGGGACAGCAAGGATTCTTGCCCACAAGGTCTATCAGCTCAGAGGCACTTGGGCACTCTGGCAAGTCCGCCAGATAGCTCCAGCTCAAGGGAGGATAGGGCTTGGGCAGCTCCTGGGAAGCATGAGCAGCCTGTGGGACAAGGAGCCAGGTCTGGCTCACATGCTCAGGGAACAGCCCATGGCCAGCACTGGGCTCAGCAAGGAACTTTTTCCCCCGGGGCACATTGGCACTGGTCCCCGGCGGTTTTTTGCCTTCCTCTGCAGTTCTCAGCACGGCCCCTTGCCACCATTTCTTTGGGCCATTTGGCCTGGGAGCCGGCTGCTCATGCTCCACCATGCTGGCAGCCGCAGCTGCCACTTCTCAGCTCTCCCTGCAGCTAACACAAGCGCCTGGCAGGGACCAGAGCGCTTCTCATGCATCCCTGCCCAAGAAGCACAGCAGCCAAACAAGTTGTGGAAGGCAAAAAGTCTGCTCGTCATCGCTACATGTCACGCTTTGGAAGAGATGCCACGGTACCACTCACCTCTTCTTCCTCTTCTTCTTCTTCTTCTTCTTCTTCTTCTTCTTCTTCTTCCTCCTCCTCTTTTGTGCATGGTCAGTCCCACAACTCCTTGTCAAGGTTCTCCCTCTGCAGGAACCGCGGACAGCTTGGCCTCTATTCCTGCTGCTGCTCTCTGCAGCTCTGGGACTTGCCTTTGCCAGCCTGCAAGGGATCTTTTCTCATGCTAAACTGAAGAATGCCTCAGCCTACTCCTGGCTACACTTGGGCTTGAGCTAATGCTTGTGAGCCTGGGTTCTGAAACAGAGTCACAAAGGGAAAAAAAATGACATGAAATAACATAACATGAATTAACATAAAATCAAGAAAATTAATAAATTAACAACAAAATAAAATAAAATTCATTGTGTTATGTGTCCTTGACATTGATTTTGGAACTGAAAGCCCTCTGTCCTTTCAGGCAAACAGTCTCTTAGATATTGGACTGGCGGACAGGAGAGAAGAGAAGAGGAGAGGAGAGGAGAGGAGAGGAGAGGAGAGGAGAGGAGAGGAGAGGAGAGGAGAGGAGAGGAGAGGAGAGGAGAGGAGAGGAGAGGAGAGGAGAGCAGTTCTGCTCTGTCAGGCCTGCAGTTCTGCGTGACAAGCCCGAGCCCTGAGGCCTCCATACATGATACTACAGGCAGTATTGCTACTGGAAGGAAGGCTGCACTGGCAACAAATCCACACTGTCTTTTTGCAAAAAAGGGACTCTATTAGGTTGCTTACTCCCCTATTTTGTAGGTACAGGGACTGATTTGGAGCCAGCACCCCAAAGGCTTCCTCCAAAGGGCTGCACACATGCGGCTGTGTCACCCCCATGTCACAATGCCAGCACCCGGCAACGCAGTGGTCACCAGGCCCCACGCAGGATCCAGAGGAGCAGCCTCCCGTGTCCACTGCCAGAGCTGGCCCGGGGGCAGCCCCAGCACATCTGACAGGAAGCACTTGAGGAGCTGCTGGAATCACAGGCCAGGGGCTGAGGGAAGAAAACCTTGCATGAGGCTGCTGGAGGCTCTCCGCTGCAAGACAATCTGCTGGCAGGGCCACCTTCCAAGCTCGGCTCATGGATGCAAATCCTTTTCAACTGGATAGCAGTGGCAAGACCAAGGCAATTCCTTCTTGAGGAGCACTGCACAGCTCACCATCCTCATCTCCTACAGAGCAACGCTCAGGAGCCGTAAGAGATAGGATGTCGAGGGCTTGCAAGGGCTTGCAAGGGCTTGCAGTGCTTTGGAACACCCACTGGTGTCCTACACAGGGACAGCAAGGATTCTTGCCCACAACGTCTATCAGCTCAGAGGCACTTGGGCACTCTGGCAAGTCCGCCAGATAGCTCCAGCTCAAGGGAGGATAGGGCTTGGGCAGCTCCTGGGAAGCATGAGCAGCCTGTGGGACAAGGAGCCAGGTCTGGCTCACATGCTCAGGGAACAGCCCATGGCCAGCACTGGGCTCAGCAAGGAACTTTTTCCCCCGGGGCACATTGGCACTGGTCCCCGGCGGTTTTTTGCCTTCCTCTGCAGTTCTCAGCACGGCCCCTTGCCACCATTTCTTTGGGCCATTTGGCCTGGGAGCCGGCTGCTCATGCTCCACCATGCTGGCAGCCGCAGCTGCCACTTCTCAGCTCTCCCTGCAGCTAACACAAGCGCCTGGCAGGGACCAGAGCGCTTCTCATGCATCCCTGCCCAAGAAGCACAGCAGCCAAACAAGTTGTGGAAGGCAAAAGTCTGCTCGTCATCGCTACATGTCACGCTTTGGAAGAGATGCCACGGTACCACTCACCTCTTCTTCCTCTTCTTCCTCTTCTTCTTCTTCTTCTTCTTCTTCTTCTTCCTCCTCCTCTTTTGTGCATGGTCAGTCCCACAACTCCTTGTCAAGGTTCTCCCTCTGCAGGAACCGCGGACAGCTTGGCCTCTATTCCTGCTGCTGCTCTCTGCAGCTCTGGGACTTGCCTTTGCCAGCCTGCAAGGGATCTTTTCTCATGCTAAACTGAAGAATGCCTCAGCCTACTCCTGGCTACACTTGGGCTTGAGCTAATGCTTGTGAGCCTGGGTTCTGAAACAGAGTCACAAAGGGAAAAAAAATGACATGAAATAACATAACATGAATTAACATAAAATCAAGAAAATTAATAAATTAACAACAAAATAAAATAAAATTCATTGTGTTCTGTGTCCTTGACATTGATTTTGGAACTGAAAGCCCTCTGTCCTTTCAGGCAAACAGTCTCTTAGATATTGGACTGGCGGACAGGAGAGAAGAGAAGAGGAGAGGAGAGGAGAGGAGAGGAGAGGAGAGGAGAGGAGAGGAGAGGAGAGGAGAGGAGAGGAGAGGAGAGGAGAGGAGAGGAGAGGAGAGGAGAGCCGTTCTGCTCTGTCAGACCTGCAGTTCTGCGTGACAAGCCCTGAGCGAGCCCTGAGGCCTCCATACATGATACTACAGGCAGTATTGCTACTGGAAGGAAGGCTGCACTGGCAACAAATGCACACTGTCTTTCTGCAAAAAAGGGACTCTATTAGGTTGCTTACTCCCCTATTTTGTAGCTACAGGGACTGATTTGGAGCCAGCACCCCAAAGGCTTCCTCCAAAGGGCTGCACACATGCGGCTGTGTCACCCCCATGTCACAATGCCAGCACCCGGCAACGCAGTGGTCACCAGGCCCCACGCAGGATCCAGAGGAGCAGCCTCCCGTGTCCACTGCCAGAGCTGGCCCGGGGGCAGCCCCAGCACATCTGACAGGAAGCACTTGAGGAGCTGCTGGAATCACAGGCCAGGGGCTGAGGGAAGAAAACCTTGCATGAGGCTGCTGGAGGCTCTCCGCTGCAAGACAATCTGCTGGCAGGGCCACCTTCCAAGCTCGGCTCATGGATGCAAATCCTTTTCAACTGGATAGCAGTGGCAAGACCAAGGCAATTCCTTCTTGAGGAGCACTGCACAGCTCACCATCCTCATCTCCTACAGAGCAACGCTCAGGAGCCGTAAGAGATAGGATGTCGAGGGCTTGCAAGGGCTTGCAAGGGCTTGCAGTGCTTTGGAACACCCACTGGTGTCCTACACAGGGACAGCAAGGATTCTTGCCCACAAGGTCTATCAGCTCAGAGGCACTTGGGCACTCTGGCAAGTCCGCCAGATAGCTCCAGCTCAAGGGAGGATAGGGCTTGGGCAGCTCCTGGGAAGCATGAGCAGCCTGTGGGACAAGGAGCCAGGTCTGGCTCACATGCTCAGGGAACAGCCCATGGCCAGCACTGGGCTCAGCAAGGAACTTTTTCCCCCGGGGCACATTGGCACTGGTCCCCGGCGGTTTTTTGCCTTCCTCTGCAGTTCTCAGCACGGCCCCTTGCCACCATTTCTTTGGGCCATTTGGCCTGGGAGCCGGCTGCTCATGCTCCACCATGCTGGCAGCCGCAGCTGCCACTTCTCAGCTCTCCCTGCAGCTAACACAAGCGCCTGGCAGGGACCAGAGCGCTTCTCATGCATCCCTGCCCAAGAAGCACAGCAGCCAAACAAGTTGTGGAAGGCAAAAAGTCTGCTCGTCATCGCTACATGTCACGCTTTGGAAGAGATGTCACGGTACCACTCACCTCTTCTTCCTCTTCTTCCTCTTCTTCTTCTTCTTCTTCTTCTTCTTCTTCTTCTTCCTCCTCCTCTTTTGTGCATGGTCAGTCCCACAACTCCTTGTCAAGGTTCTCCCTCTGCAGGAACCGCGGACAGCTTGGCCTCTATTCCTGCTGCTGCTCTCTGCAGCTCTGGGACTTGCCTTTGCCAGCCTGCAAGGGATCTTTTCTCATGCTAAACTGAAGAATGCCTCAGCCTACTCCTGGCTACACTTGGGCTTGAGCTAATGCTTGTGAGCCTGGGTTCTGAAACAGAGTCACAAAGGGAAAAAAAATGACATGAAATAACAGAACATGAATTAACATAAAATCAAGAAAATTAATAAATTAACAACAAAATAAAATAAAATTCATTGTGTTCTGTGTCCTTGACATTGATTTTGGAACTGAAAGGTCTCTGTCCTTTCAGGCAAACAGTCTCTTAGATATTGGACTGGCGGACAGGAGAGAAGAGAAGAGGAGAGGAGAGGAGAGGAGAGGAGAGGAGAGGAGAGGAGAGGAGAGGAGAGGAGAGGAGAGGAGAGCCGTTCTGCTCTGTCAGACCTGCAGTTCTGCGTGACAAGCCCTGAGCGAGCCCTGAGGCCTCCATACATGATACTACAAGGCAGTATTGCTACTGGAAGGAAGGCTGCACTGGCAACAAATGCACACTGTCTTTCTGCAAAAAAGGGACTCTATTAGGTTGCTTACTCCCCTATTTTGTAGCTACAGGGACTGATTTGGAGCCAGCACCCCAAAGGCTTCCTCCAAAGGGCTGCACACATGCGGCTGTGTCACCCCCATGTCACAATGCCAGCACCCGGCAACGCAGTGGTCACCAGGCCCCACGCAGGATCCAGAGGAGCAGCCTCCCGTGTCCACTGCCAGAGCTGGCCCGGGGGCAGCCCCAGCACATCTGACAGGAAGCACTTGAGGAGCTGCTGGAATCACAGGCCAGGGGCTGAGGGAAGAAAACCTTGCATGAGGCTGCTGGAGGCTCTCCGCTGCAAGACAATCTGCTGGCAGGGCCACCTTCCAAGCTCGGCTCATGGATGCAAATCCTTTTCAACTGGATAGCAGTGGCAAGACCAAGGCAATTCCTTCTTGAGGAGCACTGCACAGCTCACCATCCTCATCTCCTACAGAGCAACGCTCAGGAGCCGTAAGAGATAGGATGTCGAGGGCTTGCAAGGGCTTGCAAGGGCTTGCAGTGCTTTGGAACACCCACTGGTGTCCTACACAGGGACAGCAAGGATTCTTGCCCACAAGGTCTATCAGCTCAGAGGCACTTGGGCACTCTGGCAAGTCCGCCAGATAGCTCCAGCTCAAGGGAGGATAGGGCTTGGGCAGCTCCTGGGAAGCATGAGCAGCCTGTGGGACAAGGAGCCAGGTCTGGCTCACATGCTCAGGGAACAGCCCATGGCCAGCACTGGGCTCAGCAAGGAACTTTTTCCCCCGGGGCACACTGGCACTGGTCCCCGGCGGTTTTTTGCCTTCCTCTGCAGTTCTCAGCACGGCCCCTTGCCACCATTTCTTTGGGCCATTTGGCCTGGGAGCCGGCTGCTCATGCTCCACCATGCTGGCAGCCGCAGCTGCCACTTCTCAGCTCTCCCTGCAGCTAACACAAGCGCCTGGCAGGGACCAGAGCGCTTCTCATGCATCCCTGCCCAAGAAGCACAGCAGCCAAACAAGTTGTGGAAGGCAAAAAGTCTGCTCGTCATCGCTACATGTCACGCTTTGGAAGAGATGCCACGGTACCACTCACCTCTTCTTCCTCTTCTTCCTCTTCTTCTTCTTCTTCTTCTTCTTCTTCTTCCTCCTCCTCTTTTGTGCATGGTCAGTCCCACAACTCCTTGTCAAGGTTCTCCCTCTGCAGGAACCGCGGACAGCTTGGCCTCTATTCCTGCTGCTGCTCTCTGCAGCTCTGGGACTTGCCTTTGCCAGCCTGCAAGGGATCTTTTCTCATGCTAAACTGAAGAATGCCTCAGCCTACTCCTGGCTACACTTGGGCTTGAGCTAATGCTTGTGAGCCTGGGTTCTGAAACAGAGTCACAAAGGGAAAAAAAATGACATGAAATAACATAACATGAATTAACATAAAATCAAGAAAATTAATAAATTAACAACAAAATAAAATAAAATTCATTGTGTTCTGTGTCCTTGACATTGATTTTGGAACTGAAAGCCCTCTGTCCTTTCAGGCAAACAGTCTCTTAGATATTGGACTGGCGGACAGGAGAGAAGAGAAGAGGAGAGGAGAGGACAGGAGAGGAGAGGAGAGGAGAGGAGAGGAGAGGAGAGGCGAAGAGAGGAGAGGAGAGGAGAGGAGAGGAGAGGACAGGAGAGGAGAGGAGAGGAGAGGAGAGCAGTTCTGCTCTGTCAGGCCTGCAGTTCTGCGTGACAAGCCCTGAGCGAGCCCTGAGGCCTCCATACATGATACTACAGGCAGTATTGCTACTGGAAGGAAGGCTGCACTGGCAACAAATCCACACTGTCTTTTTGCAAAAAAGGGACTCTATTAGGTTGCTTACTCCCCTATTTTGTAGCTACAGGGACTGATTTGGAGCCAGCACCCCAAAGGCTTCCTCCAAAGGGCTGCACATATGCGGGTGTGTCACCCCCATGTCACAATGCCAGCACCCGGCAACGCAGTGGTCACCAGGCCCCACGCAGGATCCAGAGGAGCAGCCTCCCGTGTCCACTGCCAGAGCTGGCCCGGGGGCAGCCCCAGCACATCTGACAGGAAGCACTTGAGGAGCTGCTGGAATCACAGGCCAGGGGCTGAGGGAAGAAAACCTTGCATGAGGCTGCTGGAGGTTCTCCGCTGCAAGACAATCTGCTGGCAGGGCCACCTTCCAAGCTCGGCTCATGGATGCAAATCCTTTTCAACTGGATAGCAGTGGCAAGACCAAGGCAATTCCTTCTTGAGGAGCACTGCACAGCTCACCATCCTCATCTCCTACAGAGCAACGCTCAGGAGCCGTAAGAGATAGGATGTCGAGGGCTTGCAAGGGCTTGCAAGGGCTTGCAGTGCTTTGGAACACCCACTGGTGTCCTACACAGGGACAGCAAGGATTCTTGCCCACAACGTCTATCAGCTCAGAGGCACTTGGGCACTCTGGCAAGTCCGCCAGATAGCTCCAGCTCAAGGGAGGATAGGGCTTGGGCAGCTCCTGGGAAGCATGAGCAGCCTGTGGGACAAGGAGCCAGGTCTGGCTCACACGCTAAGGGAACAGCCCATGGCCAGCACTGGGCTCAGCAGGGAACTTTTTCCCCTGGGGCACATTGGCACTGGTCCCCGGCGGTTTTTTGCCTTCCTCTGCAGTTCTCAGCACGGCCCCTTGCCACCATTTCTTTGGGCCATTTGGCCTGGGAGCCGGCTGCTCATGCTCCACCATGCTGGCAGCCGCAGCTGCCACTTCTCAGCTCTCCCTGCAGCTAACACAAGCGCCTGGCAGGGACCAGAGCGCTTCTCATGCATCCCTGGCCAAGAAGCACAGCAGCCAAACAAGTTGTGGAAGGCAAAAAGTCTGCTCGTCATCGCTACATGTCACGCTTTGGAAGAGATGCCACGGTACCACTCACCTCTTCTTCCTCTTCTTCCTCTTCTTCTTCTTCTTCTTCTTCTTCTTCTTCTTCTTCTTCCTCCTCTTTTGTGCATGGTCAGTCCCACAACTCCTTGTCAAGGTTCTCCCTCTGCAGGAACCGCGGACAGCTTGGCCTCTATTCCTGCTGCTGCTCTCTGCAGCTCTGGGACTTGCCTTTGCTAGCCTGCAAGGGATCTTTTCTCATGCTAAACTGAAGAATGCCTCAGCCTACTCCTGGCTACACTTGGGCTTGAGCTAATGCTTGTGAGCCTGGGTTCTGAAACAGAGTCACAAAGGGAAAAAAAAATGACATGAAATAACATAACATGAATTAACATAAAATCAAGAAAATTAATAAATTAACAACAAAATAAAATAAAATTCATTGTGTTATGTGTCCTTGACATTGATTTTGGAACTGAAAGGTCTCTGTCCTTTCAGGCAAACAGTCTCTTAGATATTGGACTGGCGGACAGGAGAGAAGAGAAGAGGAGAGGAGAGGAGAGGAGAGGAGAGGAGAGGACAGGAGAGGAGAGGAGAGGCGAAGAGAGGAGAGGAGAGGAGAGGCGAAGAGAGGAGAGGAGAGGAGAGGAGAGGAGAGGAGAGGAGAGGAGAGGAGAGGAGAGGAGAGGAGAGGAGAGGAGAGCCGTTCTGCTCTGTCAGACCTGCAGTTCTGCGTGACAAGCCCTGAGCGAGCCCTGAGGCCTCCATACATGATACTACAGGCAGTATTGCTACTGGAAGGAAGGCTGCACTGGCAACAAATGCACACTGTCTTTCTGCAAAAAAGGGACTCTATTAGGTTGCTTACTCCCCTATTTTGTAGCTACAGGGACTGATTTGGAGCCAGCACCCCAAAGGCTTCCTCCAAAGGGCTGCACACATGCGGCTGTGTCACCCCCATGTCACAATGCCAGCACCCGGCAACGCAGTGGTCACCAGGCCCCACGCAGGATCCAGAGGAGCAGCCTCCCGTGTCCACTGCCAGAGCTGGCCCGGGGGCAGCCCCAGCACATCTGACAGGAAGCACTTGAGGAGCTGCTGGAATCACAGGCCAGGGGCTGAGGGAAGAAAACCTTGCATGAGGCTGCTGGAGGCTCTCCGCTGCAAGACAATCTGCTGGCAGGGCCACCTTCCAAGCTCGGCTCATGGATGCAAATCCTTTTCAACTGGATAGCAGTGGCAAGACCAAGGCAATTCCTTCTTGAGGAGCACTGCACAGCTCACCATCCTCATCTCCTACAGAGCAACGCTCAGGAGCCGTAAGAGATAGGATGTCGAGGGCTTGCAAGGGCTTGCAAGGGCTTGCAGTGCTTTGGAACACCCACTGGTGTCCTACACAGGGACAGCAAGGATTCTTGCCCACAAGGTCTATCAGCTCAGAGGCACTTGGGCACTCTGGCAAGTCCGCCAGATAGCTCCAGCTCAAGGGAGGATAGGGCTTGGGCAGCTCCTGGGAAGCATGAGCAGCCTGTGGGACAAGGAGCCAGGTCTGGCTCACATGCTCAGGGAACAGCCCATGGCCAGCACTGGGCTCAGCAAGGAACTTTTTCCCCCGGGGCACATTGGCACTGGTCCCCGGCGGTTTTTTGCCTTCCTCTGCAGTTCTCAGCACGGCCCCTTGCCACCATTTCTTTGGGCCATTTGGCCTGGGAGCCGGCTGCTCATGCTCCACCATGCTGGCAGCCGCAGCTGCCACTTCTCAGCTCTCCCTGCAGCTAACACAAGCGCCTGGCAGGGACCAGAGCGCTTCTCATGCATCCCTGCCCAAGAAGCACAGCAGCCAAACAAGTTGTGGAAGGCAAAAAGTCTGCTCGTCATCGCTACATGTCACGCTTTGGAAGAGATGTCACGGTACCACTCACCTCTTCTTCCTCTTCTTCCTCTTCTTCTTCTTCTTCTTCTTCTTCTTCTTCTTCTTCCTCCTCCTCTTTTGTGCATGGTCAGTCCCACAACTCCTTGTCAAGGTTCTCCCTCTGCAGGAACCGCGGACAGCTTGGCCTCTATTCCTGCTGCTGCTCTCTGCAGCTCTGGGACTTGCCTTTGCCAGCCTGCAAGGGATCTTTTCTCATGCTAAACTGAAGAATGCCTCAGCCTACTCCTGGCTACACTTGGGCTTGAGCTAATGCTTGTGAGCCTGGGTTCTGAAACAGAGTCACAAAGGGAAAAAAAATGA
Organism: Caloenas nicobarica; assembly: GCF_036013445.1. Taxonomy (NCBI): domain Eukaryota; kingdom Metazoa; phylum Chordata; class Aves; order Columbiformes; family Columbidae; genus Caloenas; species Caloenas nicobarica. The sequence continues at coordinate 474,504 of NC_088259.1, forward strand.
CATGAAATAACAGAACATGAATTAACATAAAATCAAGAAAATTAATAAATTAACAACAAAATAAAATAAAATTCATTGTGTTCTGTGTCCTTGACATTGATTTTGGAACTGAAAGCCCTCTGTCCTTTCAGGCAAACAGTCTCTTAGATATTGGACTGGCGGACAGGAGAGAAGAGAAGAGGAGAGGAGAGGACAGGAGAGGAGAGGAGAGGAGAGGAGAGGAGAGGAGAGGCGAAGAGAGGAGAGGAGAGGAGAGGAGAGGAGAGGACAGGAGAGGAGAGGAGAGGAGAGGAGAGCAGTTCTGCTCTGTCAGGCCTGCAGTTCTGCGTGACAAGCCCTGAGCGAGCCCTGAGGCCTCCATACATGATACTACAGGCAGTATTGCTACTGGAAGGAAGGCTGCACTGGCAACAAATCCACACTGTCTTTTTGCACAAAAGGGACTCTATTAGGTTGCTTACTCCCCTATTTTGTAGCTACAGGGACTGATTTGGAGCCAGCACCCCAAAGGCTTCCTCCAAAGGGCTGCACATATGCGGGTGTGTCACCCCCATGTCACAATGCCAGCACCCGGCAACGCAGTGGTCACCAGGCCCCACGCAGGATCCAGAGGAGCAGCCTCCCGTGTCCACTGCCAGAGCTGGCCCGGGGGCAGCCCCAGCACATCTGACAGGAAGCACTTGAGGAGCTGCTGGAATCACAGGCCAGGGGCTGAGGGAAGAAAACCTTGCATGAGGCTGCTGGAGGTTCTCCGCTGCAAGACAATCTGCTGGCAGGGCCACCTTCCAAGCTCGGCTCATGGATGCAAATCCTTTTCAACTGGATAGCAGTGGCAAGACCAAGGCAATTCCTTCTTGAGGAGCACTGCACAGCTCACCATCCTCATCTCCTACAGAGCAACGCTCAGGAGCCGTAAGAGATAGGATGTCGAGGGCTTGCAAGGGCTTGCAAGGGCTTGCAGTGCTTTGGAACACCCACTGGTGTCCTACACAGGGACAGCAAGGATTCTTGCCCACAACGTCTATCAGCTCAGAGGCACTTGGGCACTCTGGCAAGTCCGCCAGATAGCTCCAGCTCAAGGGAGGATAGGGCTTGGGCAGCTCCTGGGAAGCATGAGCAGCCTGTGGGACAAGGAGCCAGGTCTGGCTCACACGCTCAGGGAACAGCCCATGGCCAGCACTGGGCTCAGCAGGGAACTTTTTCCCCTGGGGCACATTGGCACTGGTCCCCGGCGGTTTTTTGCCTTCCTCTGCAGTTCTCAGCACGGCCCCTTGCCACCATTTCTTTGGGCCATTTGGCCTGGGAGCCGGCTGCTCATGCTCCACCATGCTGGCAGCCGCAGCTGCCACTTCTCAGCTCTCCCTGCAGCTAACACAAGCGCCTGGCAGGGACCAGAGCGCTTCTCATGCATCCCTGGCCAAGAAGCACAGCAGCCAAACAAGTTGTGGAAGGCAAAAAGTCTGCTCGTCATCGCTACATGTCACGCTTTGGAAGAGATGCCACGGTACCACTCACCTCTTCTTCCTCTTCTTCCTCTTCTTCTTCTTCTTCTTCTTCTTCTTCTTCTTCTTCTTCCTCCTCTTTTGTGCATGGTCAGTCCCACAACTCCTTGTCAAGGTTCTCCCTCTGCAGGAACCGCGGACAGCTTGGCCTCTATTCCTGCTGCTGCTCTCTGCAGCTCTGGGACTTGCCTTTGCTAGCCTGCAAGGGATCTTTTCTCATGCTAAACTGAAGAATGCCTCAGCCTACTCCTGGCTACACTTGGGCTTGAGCTAATGCTTGTGAGCCTGGGTTCTGAAACAGAGTCACAAAGGGAAAAAAAAATGACATGAAATAACATAACATGAATTAACATAAAATCAAGAAAATTAATAAATTAACAACAAAATAAAATAAAATTCATTGTGTTATGTGTCCTTGACATTGATTTTGGAACTGAAAGGTCTCTGTCCTTTCAGGCAAACAGTCTCTTAGATATTGGACTGGCGGACAGGAGAGAAGAGAAGAGGAGAGGAGAGGAGAGGAGAGGAGAGGAGAGGACAGGAGAGGAGAGGAGAGGAGAGGAGAGGAGAGGAGAGGAGAGGCGAAGAGAGGAGAGGAGAGGAGAGGAGAGGAGAGGACAGGAGAGGAGAGGAGAGCCGTTCTGCTCTGTCAGACCTGCAGTTCTGCGTGACAAGCCCTGAGCGAGCCCTGAGGCCTCCATACATGATACTACAGGCAGTATTGCTACTGGAAGGAAGGCTGCACTGGCAACAAATGCACACTGTCTTTCTGCAAAAAAGGGACTCTATTAGGTTGCTTACTCCCCTATTTTGTAGCTACAGGGACTGATTTGGAGCCAGCACCCCAAAGGCTTCCTCCAAAGGGCTGCACACATGCGGCTGTGTCACCCCCATGTCACAATGCCAGCACCCGGCAACGCAGTGGTCACCAGGCCCCACGCAGGATCCAGAGGAGCAGCCTCCCGTGTCCACTGCCAGAGCTGGCCCGGGGGCAGCCCCAGCACATCTGACAGGAAGCACTTGAGGAGCTGCTGGAATCACAGGCCAGGGGCTGAGGGAAGAAAACCTTGCATGAGGCTGCTGGAGGCTCTCCGCTGCAAGACAATCTGCTGGCAGGGCCACCTTCCAAGCTCGGCTCATGGATGCAAATCCTTTTCAACTGGATAGCAGTGGCAAGACCAAGGCAATTCCTTCTTGAGGAGCACTGCACAGCTCACCATCCTCATCTCCTACAGAGCAACGCTCAGGAGCCGTAAGAGATAGGATGTCGAGGGCTTGCAAGGGCTTGCAAGGGCTTGCAGTGCTTTGGAACACCCACTGGTGTCCTACACAGGGACAGCAAGGATTCTTGCCCACAAGGTCTATCAGCTCAGAGGCACTTGGGCACTCTGGCAAGTCCGCCAGATAGCTCCAGCTCAAGGGAGGATAGGGCTTGGGCAGCTCCTGGGAAGCATGAGCAGCCTGTGGGACAAGGAGCCAGGTCTGGCTCACATGCTCAGGGAACAGCCCATGGCCAGCACTGGGCTCAGCAAGGAACTTTTTCCCCCGGGGCACATTGGCACTGGTCCCCGGCGGTTTTTTGCCTTCCTCTGCAGTTCTCAGCACGGCCCCTTGCCACCATTTCTTTGGGCCATTTGGCCTGGGAGCCGGCTGCTCATGCTCCACCATGCTGGCAGCCGCAGCTGCCACTTCTCAGCTCTCCCTGCAGCTAACACAAGCGCCTGGCAGGGACCAGAGCGCTTCTCATGCATCCCTGCCCAAGAAGCACAGCAGCCAAACAAGTTGTGGAAGGCAAAAAGTCTGCTCGTCATCGCTACATGTCACGCTTTGGAAGAGATGTCACGGTACCACTCACCTCTTCTTCCTCTTCTTCCTCTTCTTCTTCTTCTTCTTCTTCTTCTTCTTCTTCTTCCTCCTCCTCTTTTGTGCATGGTCAGTCCCACAACTCCTTGTCAAGGTTCTCCCTCTGCAGGAACCGCGGACAGCTTGGCCTCTATTCCTGCTGCTGCTCTCTGCAGCTCTGGGACTTGCCTTTGCCAGCCTGCAAGGGATCTTTTCTCATGCTAAACTGAAGAATGCCTCAGCCTACTCCTGGCTACACTTGGGCTTGAGCTAATGCTTGTGAGCCTGGGTTCTGAAACAGAGTCACAAAGGGAAAAAAAATGACATGAAATAACAGAACATGAATTAACATAAAATCAAGAAAATTAATAAATTAACAACAAAATAAAATAAAATTCATTGTGTTCTGTGTCCTTGACATTGATTTTGGAACTGAAAGCCCTCTGTCCTTTCAGGCAAACAGTCTCTTAGATATTGGACTGGCGGACAGGAGAGAAGAGAAGAGGAGAGGAGAGGACAGGAGAGGAGAGGAGAGGAGAGGAGAGGAGAGGAGAGGAGAGGCGAAGAGAGGAGAGGAGAGGAGAGGAGAGGAGAGGACAGGAGAGGAGAGGAGAGGAGAGGAGAGCAGTTCTGCTCTGTCAGGCCTGCAGTTCTGCGTGACAAGCCCTGAGCGAGCCCTGAGGCCTCCATACATGATACTACAGGCAGTATTGCTACTGGAAGGAAGGCTGCACTGGCAACAAATCCACACTGTCTTTTTGCACAAAAGGGACTCTATTAGGTTGCTTACTCCCCTATTTTGTAGCTACAGGGACTGATTTGGAGCCAGCACCCCAAAGGCTTCCTCCAAAGGGCTGCACATATGCGGGTGTGTCACCCCCATGTCACAATGCCAGCACCCGGCAACGCAGTGGTCACCAGGCCCCACGCAGGATCCAGAGGAGCAGCCTCCCGTGTCCACTGCCAGAGCTGGCCCGGGGGCAGCCCCAGCACATCTGACAGGAAGCACTTGAGGAGCTGCTGGAATCACAGGCCAGGGGCTGAGGGAAGAAAACCTTGCATGAGGCTGCTGGAGGTTCTCCGCTGCAAGACAATCTGCTGGCAGGGCCACCTTCCAAGCTCGGCTCATGGATGCAAATCCTTTTCAACTGGATAGCAGTGGCAAGACCAAGGCAATTCCTTCTTGAGGAGCACTGCACAGCTCACCATCCTCATCTCCTACAGAGCAACGCTCAGGAGCCGTAAGAGATAGGATGTCGAGGGCTTGCAAGGGCTTGCAAGGGCTTGCAGTGCTTTGGAACACCCACTGGTGTCCTACACAGGGACAGCAAGGATTCTTGCCCACAACGTCTATCAGCTCAGAGGCACTTGGGCACTCTGGCAAGTCCGCCAGATAGCTCCAGCTCAAGGGAGGATAGGGCTTGGGCAGCTCCTGGGAAGCATGAGCAGCCTGTGGGACAAGGAGCCAGGTCTGGCTCACACGCTCAGGGAACAGCCCATGGCCAGCACTGGGCTCAGCAGGGAACTTTTTCCCCTGGGGCACATTGGCACTGGTCCCCGGCGGTTTTTTGCCTTCCTCTGCAGTTCTCAGCACGGCCCCTTGCCACCATTTCTTTGGGCCATTTGGCCTGGGAGCCGGCTGCTCATGCTCCACCATGCTGGCAGCCGCAGCTGCCACTTCTCAGCTCTCCCTGCAGCTAACACAAGCGCCTGGCAGGGACCAGAGCGCTTCTCATGCATCCCTGGCCAAGAAGCACAGCAGCCAAACAAGTTGTGGAAGGCAAAAAGTCTGCTCGTCATCGCTACATGTCACGCTTTGGAAGAGATGCCACGGTACCACTCACCTCTTCTTCCTCTTCTTCCTCTTCTTCTTCTTCTTCTTCTTCTTCTTCTTCTTCTTCTTCCTCCTCTTTTGTGCATGGTCAGTCCCACAACTCCTTGTCAAGGTTCTCCCTCTGCAGGAACCGCGGACAGCTTGGCCTCTATTCCTGCTGCTGCTCTCTGCAGCTCTGGGACTTGCCTTTGCTAGCCTGCAAGGGATCTTTTCTCATGCTAAACTGAAGAATGCCTCAGCCTACTCCTGGCTACACTTGGGCTTGAGCTAATGCTTGTGAGCCTGGGTTCTGAAACAGAGTCACAAAGGGAAAAAAAAATGACATGAAATAACATAACATGAATTAACATAAAATCAAGAAAATTAATAAATTAACAACAAAATAAAATAAAATTCATTGTGTTATGTGTCCTTGACATTGATTTTGGAACTGAAAGGTCTCTGTCCTTTCAGGCAAACAGTCTCTTAGATATTGGACTGGCGGACAGGAGAGAAGAGAAGAGGAGAGGAGAGGAGAGGAGAGGAGAGGAGAGGACAGGAGAGGAGAGGAGAGGCGAAGAGAGGAGAGGAGAGGAGAGGCGAAGAGAGGAGAGGAGAGGAGAGGACAGGAGAGGAGAGGAGAGGAGAGCAGTTCTGCTCTGTCAGGCCTGCAGTTCTGCGTGACAAGCCCTGAGCGAGCCCTGAGGCCTCCATACATGATACTACAGGCAGTATTGCTACTGGAAGGAAGGCTGCACTGGCAACAAATCCACACTGTCTTTTTGCAAAAAAGGGACTCTATTAGGTTGCTTACTCCCCTATTTTGTAGGTACAGGGACTGATTTGGAGCCAGCACCCCAAAGGCTTTCTCCAAAGGGCTGCACATATGCGGCTGTGTCACCCCCATGTCACAATGCCAGCACCCGGCAACGCAGTGGTCACCAGGTCCCACGCAGGATCCAGAGGAGCAGCCTCCCGTGTCCACTGCCAGAGCTGGCCCGGGGGCAGCCCCAGCACATCTGACAGGAAGCACTTGAGGAGCTGCTGGAATCACAGGCCAGGGGCTGAGGGAAGAAAACCTTGCATGAGGCTGCTGGAGGTTCTCCGCTGCAAGACAATCTGCTGGCAGGGCCACCTTCCAAGCTCGGCTCATGGATGCAAATCCTTTTCAACTGGATAGCAGTGGCAAGACCAAGGCAATTCCTTCTTGAGGAGCACTGCACAGCTCACCATCCTCATCTCCTACAGAGCAACGCTCAGGAGCCGTAAGAGATAGGATGTCGAGGGCTTGCAAGGGCTTGCAAGGGCTTGCAGTGCTTTGGAACACCCACTGGTGTCCTACACAGGGACAGCAAGGATTCTTGCCCACAAGGTCTATCAGCTCAGAGGCACTTGGGCACTCTGGCAAGTCCGCCAGATAGCTCCAGCTCAAGGGAGGATAGGGCTTGGGCAGCTCCTGGGAAGCATGAGCAGCCTGTGGGACAAGGAGCCAGGTCTGGCTCACATGCTCAGGGAACAGCCCATGGCCAGCACTGGGCTCAGCAAGGAACTTTTTCCCCCGGGGCACACTGGCACTGGTCCCCGGCGGTTTTTTGCCTTCCTCTGCAGTTCTCAGCACGGCCCCTTGCCACCATTTCTTTGGGCCATTTGGCCTGGGAGCCGGCTGCTCATGCTCCACCATGCTGGCAGCCGCAGCTGCCACTTCTCAGCTCTCCCTGCAGCTAACACAAGCGCCTGGCAGGGACCAGAGCGCTTCTCATGCATCCCTGCCCAAGAAGCACAGCAGCCAAACAAGTTGTGGAAGGCAAAAAGTCTGCTCGTCATCGCTACATGTCACGCTTTGGAAGAGATGCCACGGTACCACTCACCTCTTCTTCCTCTTCTTCCTCTTCTTCTTCTTCTTCTTCTTCTTCTTCTTCCTCCTCCTCTTTTGTGCATGGTCAGTCCCACAACTCCTTGTCAAGGTTCTCCCTCTGCAGGAACCGCGGACAGCTTGGCCTCTATTCCTGCTGCTGCTCTCTGCAGCTCTGGGACTTGCCTTTGCCAGCCTGCAAGGGATCTTTTCTCATGCTAAACTGAAGAATGCCTCAGCCTACTCCTGGCTACACTTGGGCTTGAGCTAATGCTTGTGAGCCTGGGTTCTGAAACAGAGTCACAAAGGGAAAAAAAATGACATGAAATAACAGAACATGAATTAACATAAAATCAAGAAAATTAATAAATTAACAACAAAATAAAATAAAATTCATTGTGTTCTGTGTCCTTGACATTGATTTTGGAACTGAAAGCCCTCTGTCCTTTCAGGCAAACAGTCTCTTAGATATTGGACTGGCGGACAGGAGAGAAGAGAAGAGGAGAGGAGAGGACAGGAGAGGAGAGGAGAGGAGAGGAGAGGAGAGGAGAGGAGAGGCGAAGAGAGGAGAGGAGAGGAGAGGAGAGGAGAGGAGAGGACAGGAGAGGAGAGGAGAGGAGAGGAGAGCAGTTCTGCTCTGTCAGGCCTGCAGTTCTGCGTGACAAGCCCTGAGCGAGCCCTGAGGCCTCCATACATGATACTACAGGCAGTATTGCTACTGGAAGGAAGGCTGCACTGGCAACAAATCCACACTGTCTTTTTGCACAAAAGGGACTCTATTAGGTTGCTTACTCCCCTATTTTGTAGCTACAGGGACTGATTTGGAGCCAGCACCCCAAAGGCTTCCTCCAAAGGGCTGCACATATGCGGCTGTGTCACCCCCATGTCACAATGCCAGCACCCGGCAACGCAGTGGTCACCAGGCCCCACGCAGGATCCAGAGGAGCAGCCTCCCGTGTCCACTGCCAGAGCTGGCCCGGGGGCAGCCCCAGCACATCTGACAGGAAGCACTTGAGGAGCTGCTGGAATCACAGGCCAGGGGCTGAGGGAAGAAAACCTTGCATGAGGCTGCTGGAGGTTCTCCGCTGCAAGACAATCTGCTGGCAGGGCCACCTTCCAAGCTCGGCTCATGGATGCAAATCCTTTTCAACTGGATAGCAGTGGCAAGACCAAGGCAATTCCTTCTTGAGGAGCACTGCACAGCTCACCATCCTCATCTCCTACAGAGCAACGCTCAGGAGCCGTAAGAGATAGGATGTCGAGGGCTTGCAAGGGCTTGCAAGGGCTTGCAGTGCTTTGGAACACCCACTGGTGTCCTACACAGGGACAGCAAGGATTCTTGCCCACAAGGTCTATCAGCTCAGAGGCACTTGGGCACTCTGGCAAGTCCGCCAGATAGCTCCAGCTCAAGGGAGGATAGGGCTTGGGCAGCTCCTGGGAAGCATGAGCAGCCTGTGGGACAAGGAGCCAGGTCTGGCTCACACGCTCAGGGAACAGCCCATGGCCAGCACTGGGCTCAGCAAGGAACTTTTTCCCCCGGGGCACATTGGCACTGGTCCCCGGCGGTTTTTTGCCTTCCTCTGCAGTTCTCAGCACGGCCCCTTGCCACCATTTCTTTGGGCCATTTGGCCTGGGAGCCGGCTGCTCATGCTCCACCATGCTGGCAGCCGCAGCTGCCACTTCTCAGCTCTCCCTGCAGCTAACACAAGCGCCTGGCAGGGACCAGAGCGCTTCTCATGCATCCCTGCCCAAGAAGCACAGCAGCCAAACAAGTTGTGGAAGGCAAAAAGTCTGCTCGTCATCGCTACATGTCACGCTTTGGAAGAGATGTCACGGTACCACTCACCTCTTCTTCCTCTTCTTCCTCTTCTTCTTCTTCTTCTTCTTCTTCTTCTTCTTCCTCCTCCTCTTTTGTGCATGGTCAGTCCCACAACTCCTTGTCAAGGTTCTCCCTCTGCAGGAACCGCGGACAGCTTGGCCTCTATTCCTGCTGCTGCTCTCTGCAGCTCTGGGACTTGCCTTTGCCAGCCTGCAAGGGATCTTTTCTCATGCTAAACTGAAGAATGCCTCAGCCTACTCCTGGCTACACTTGGGCTTGAGCTAATGCTTGTGAGCCTGGGTTCTGAAACAGAGTCACAAAGGGAAAAAAAATGACATGAAATAACAGAACATGAATTAACATAAAATCAAGAAAATTAATAAATTAACAACAAAATAAAATAAAATTCATTGTGTTCTGTGTCCTTGACATTGATTTTGGAACTGAAAGCCCTCTGTCCTTTCAGGCAAACAGTCTCTTAGATATTGGACTGGCGGACAGGAGAGAAGAGAAGAGGAGAGGAGAGGAGAGGAGAGGAGAGGAGAGGAGAGGAGAGGAGAGGAGAGGAGAGGAGAGGAGAGCCGTTCTGCTCTGTCAGACCTGCAGTTCTGCGTGACAAGCCCTGAGCGAGCCCTGAGGCCTCCATACATGATACTACAGGCAGTATTGCTACTGGAAGGAAGGCTGCACTGGCAACAAATGCACACTGTCTTTCTGCAAAAAAGGGACTCTATTAGGTTGCTTACTCCCCTATTTTGTAGCTACAGGGACTGATTTGGAGCCAGCACCCCAAAGGCTTCCTCCAAAGGGCTGCACACATGCGGCTGTGTCACCCCCATGTCACAATGCCAGCACCCGGCAACGCAGTGGTCACCAGGCCCCACGCAGGATCCAGAGGAGCAGCCTCCCGTGTCCACTGCCAGAGCTGGCCCGGGGGCAGCCCCAGCACATCTGACAGGAAGCACTTGAGGAGCTGCTGGAATCACAGGCCAGGGGCTGAGGGAAGAAAACCTTGCATGAGGCTGCTGGAGGCTCTCCGCTGCAAGACAATCTGCTGGCAGGGCCACCTTCCAAGCTCGGCTCATGGATGCAAATCCTTTTCAACTGGATAGCAGTGGCAAGACCAAGGCAATTCCTTCTTGAGGAGCACTGCACAGCTCACCATCCTCATCTCCTACAGAGCAACGCTCAGGAGCCGTAAGACATAGGATGTCGAGGGCTTGCAAGGGCTTGCAAGGGCTTGCAGTGCTTTGGAACACCCACTGGTGTCCTACACAGGGACAGCAAGGATTCTTGCCCACAAGGTCTATCAGCTCAGAGGCACTTGGGCACTCTGGCAAGTCCGCCAGATAGCTCCAGCTCAAGGGAGGATAGGGCTTGGGCAGCTCCTGGGAAGCATGAGCAGCCTGTGGGACAAGGAGCCAGGTCTGGCTCACATGCTCAGGGAACAGCCCATGGCCAGCACTGGGCTCAGCAAGGAACTTTTTCCCCCGGGGCACACTGGCACTGGTCCCCGGCGGTTTTTTGCCTTCCTCTGCAGTTCTCAGCACGGCCCCTTGCCACCATTTCTTTGGGCCATTTGGCCTGGGAGCCGGCTGCTCATGCTCCACCATGCTGGCAGCCGCAGCTGCCACTTCTCAGCTCTCCCTGCAGCTAACACAAGCGCCTGGCAGGGACCAGAGCGCTTCTCATGCATCCCTGCCCAAGAAGCACAGCAGCCAAACAAGTTGTGGAAGGCAAAAAGTCTGCTCGTCATCGCTACATGTCACGCTTTGGAAGAGATGCCACGGTACCACTCACCTCTTCTTCCTCTTCTTCCTCTTCTTCTTCTTCTTCTTCTTCTTCTTCTTCCTCCTCCTCTTTGTGCATGGTCAGTCCCACAACTCCTTGTCAAGGTTCTCCCTCTGTAGGAACCGCGGACAGCTTGGCCTCTATTCCTGCTGCTGCTCTCTGCAGCTCTGGGACTTGCCTTTGCCAGCCTGCAAGGGATCTTTTCTCATGCTAAACTGAAGAATGCCTCAGCCTACTCCTGGCTACACTTGGGCTTGAGCTAATGCTTGTGAGCCTGGGTTCTGAAACAGAGTCACAAAGGGAAAAAAAATGACATGAAATAACATAACATGAATTAACATAAAATCAAGAAAATTAATAAATTAACAACAAAATAAAATAAAATTCATTGTGTTCTGTGTCCTTGACATTGATTTTGGAACTGAAAGCCCTCTGTCCTTTCAGGCAAACAGTCTCTTAGATATTGGACTGGCGGACAGGAGAGAAGAGAAGAGGAGAGGAGAGGACAGGAGAGGAGAGGAGAGGAGAGGAGAGGAGAGGAGAGGAGAGGCGAAGAGAGGAGAGGAGAGGAGAGGAGAGGAGAGGACAGGAGAGGAGAGGAGAGGAGAGGAGAGCAGTTCTGCTCTGTCAGGCCTGCAGTTCTGCGTGACAAGCCCTGAGCGAGCCCTGAGGCCTCCATACATGATACTACAGGCAGTATTGCTACTGGAAGGAAGGCTGCACTGGCAACAAATCCACACTGTCTTTTTGCACAAAAGGGACTCTATTAGGTTGCTTACTCCCCTATTTTGTAGGTACAGGGACTGATTTGGAGCCAGCACCCCAAAGGCTTCCTCCAAAGGGCTGCACATATGCGGGTGTGTCACCCCCATGTCACAATGCCAGCACCCGGCAACGCAGTGGTCACCAGGCCCCACGCAGGATCCAGAGGAGCAGCCTCCCGTGTCCACTGCCAGAGCTGGCCCGGGGGCAGCCCCAGCACATCTGACAGGAAGCACTTGAGGAGCTGCTGGAATCACAGGCCAGGGGCTGAGGGAAGAAAACCTTGCATGAGGCTGCTGGAGGTTCTCCGCTGCAAGACAATCTGCTGGCAGGGCCACCTTCCAAGCTCGGCTCATGGATGCAAATCCTTTTCAACTGGATAGCAGTGGCAAGACCAAGGCAATTCCTTCTTGAGGAGCACTGCACAGCTCACCATCCTCATCTCCTACAGAGCAACGCTCAGGAGCCGTAAGAGATAGGATGTCGAGGGCTTGCAAGGGCTTGCAAGGGCTTGCAGTGCTTTGGAACACCCACTGGTGTCCTACACAGGGACAGCAAGGATTCTTGCCCACAACGTCTATCAGCTCAGAGGCACTTGGGCACTCTGGCAAGTCCGCCAGATAGCTCCAGCTCAAGGGAGGATAGGGCTTGGGCAGCTCCTGGGAAGCATGAGCAGCCTGTGGGACAAGGAGCCAGGTCTGGCTCACACGCTCAGGGAACAGCCCATGGCCAGCACTGGGCTCAGCAGGGAACTTTTTCCCCTGGGGCACATTGGCACTGGTCCCCGGCGGTTTTTTGCCTTCCTCTGCAGTTCTCAGCACGGCCCCTTGCCACCATTTCTTTGGGCCATTTGGCCTGGGAGCCGGCTGCTCATGCTCCACCATGCTGGCAGCCGCAGCTGCCACTTCTCAGCTCTCCCTGCAGCTAACACAAGCGCCTGGCAGGGACCAGAGCGCTTCTCATGCATCCCTGGCCAAGAAGCACAGCAGCCAAACAAGTTGTGGAAGGCAAAAAGTCTGCTCGTCATCGCTACATGTCACGCTTTGGAAGAGATGCCACGGTACCACTCACCTCTTCTTCCTCTTCTTCCTCTTCTTCTTCTTCTTCTTCTTCTTCTTCTTCTTCTTCTTCCTCCTCTTTTGTGCATGGTCAGTCCCACAACTCCTTGTCAAGGTTCTCCCTCTGCAGGAACCGCGGACAGCTTGGCCTCTATTCCTGCTGCTGCTCTCTGCAGCTCTGGGACTTGCCTTTGCTAGCCTGCAAGGGATCTTTTCTCATGCTAAACTGAAGAATGCCTCAGCCTACTCCTGGCTACACTTGGGCTTGAGCTAATGCTTGTGAGCCTGGGTTCTGAAACAGAGTCACAAAGGGAAAAAAAAATGACATGAAATAACATAACATGAATTAACATAAAATCAAGAAAATTAATAAATTAACAACAAAATAAAATAAAATTCATTGTGTTATGTGTCCTTGACATTGATTTTGGAACTGAAAGGTCTCTGTCCTTTCAGGCAAACAGTCTCTTAGATATTGGACTGGCGGACAGGAGAGAAGAGAAGAGGAGAGGAGAGGAGAGGAGAGGAGAGGAGAGGACAGGAGAGGAGAGGAGAGGCGAAGAGAGGAGAGGAGAGGAGAGGCGAAGAGAGGAGAGGAGAGGAGAGGAGAGGAGAGGAGAGGAGAGGAGAGGAGAGGAGAGCAGTTCTGCTCTGTCAGGCCTGCAGTTCTGCGTGACAAGCCCTGAGCGAGCCCTGAGGCCTCCATACATGATACTACAGGCAGTATTGCTACTGGAAGGAAGGCTGCACTGGCAACAAATCCACACTGTCTTTTTGCAAAAAAGGGACTCTATTAGGTTGCTTACTCCCTATTTTGTAGGTACAGGGACTGATTTGGAGCCAGCACCCCAAAGGCTTTCTCCAAAGGGCTGCACATATGCGGCTGTGTCACCCCCATGTCACAATGCCAGCACCCGGCAACGCAGTGGTCACCAGGCCCCACGCAGGATCCAGAGGAGCAGCCTCCCGTGTCCACTGCCAGAGCTGGCCCGGGGGCAGCCCCAGCACATCTGACAGGAAGCACTTGAGGAGCTGCTGGAATCACAGGCCAGGGGCTGAGGGAAGAAAACCTTGCATGAGGCTGCTGGAGGTTCTCCGCTGCAAGACAATCTGCTGGCAGGGCCACCTTCCAAGCTCGGCTCATGGATGCAAATCCTTTTCAACTGGATAGCAGTGGCAAGACCAAGGCAATTCCTTCTTGAGGAGCACTGCACAGCTCACCATCCTCATCTCCTACAGAGCAACGCTCAGGAGCCGTAAGAGATAGGATGTCGAGGGCTTGCAAGGGCTTGCAAGGGCTTGCAGTGCTTTGGAACACCCACTGGTGTCCTACACAGGGACAGCAAGGATTCTTGCCCACAAGGTCTATCAGCTCAGAGGCACTTGGGCACTCTGGCAAGTCCGCCAGATAGCTCCAGCTCAAGGGAGGATAGGGCTTGGGCAGCTCCTGGGAAGCATGAGCAGCCTGTGGGACAAGGAGCCAGGTCTGGCTCACATGCTCAGGGAACAGCCCATGGCCAGCACTGGGCTCAGCAAGGAACTTTTTCCCCCGGGGCACACTGGCACTGGTCCCCGGCGGTTTTTTGCCTTCCTCTGCAGTTCTCAGCACGGCCCCTTGCCACCATTTCTTTGGGCCATTTGGCCTGGGAGCCGGCTGCTCATGCTCCACCATGCTGGCAGCCGCAGCTGCCACTTCTCAGCTCTCCCTGCAGCTAACACAAGCGCCTGGCAGGGACCAGAGCGCTTCTCATGCATCCCTGCCCAAGAAGCACAGCAGCCAAACAAGTTGTGGAAGGCAAAAAGTCTGCTCGTCATCGCTACATGTCACGCTTTGGAAGAGATGCCACGGTACCACTCACCTCTTCTTCCTCTTCTTCCTCTTCTTCTTCTTCTTCTTTCTTCTTCTTCTTCCTCCTCCTCTTTTGTGCATGGTCAGTCCCACAACTCCTTGTCAAGGTTCTCCCTCTGCAGGAACCGCGGACAGCTTGGCCTCTATTCCTGCTGCTGCTCTCTGCAGCTCTGGGACTTGCCTTTGCCAGCCTGCAAGGGATCTTTTCTCATGCTAAACTGAAGAATGCCTCAGCCTACTCCTGGCTACACTTGGGCTTGAGCTAATGCTTGTGAGCCTGGGTTCTGAAACAGAGTCACAAAGGGAAAAAAAATGACATGAAATAACATAACATGAATTAACATAAAATCAAGAAAATTAATAAATTAACAACAAAATAAAATAAAATTCATTGTGTTCTGTGTCCTTGACATTGATTTTGGAACTGAAAGCCCTCTGTCCTTTCAGGCAAACAGTCTCTTAGATATTGGACTGGCGGACAGGAGAGAAGAGAAGAGGAGAGGAGAGGACAGGAGAGGAGAGGAGAGGAGAGGAGAGGAGAGGAGAGGAGAGGCGAAGAGAGGAGAGGAGAGGAGAGGAGAGGAGAGGACAGGAGAGGAGAGGAGAGGAGAGGAGAGCAGTTCTGCTCTGTCAGGCCTGCAGTTCTGCGTGACAAGCCCTGAGCGAGCCCTGAGGCCTCCATACATGATACTACAGGCAGTATTGCTACTGGAAGGAAGGCTGCACTGGCAACAAATCCACACTGTCTTTTTGCACAAAAGGGACTCTATTAGGTTGCTTACTCCCCTATTTTGTAGCTACAGGGACTGATTTGGAGCCAGCACCCCAAAGGCTTCCTC
The DNA here is from genome assembly GCF_036013445.1 of Caloenas nicobarica. Lineage (NCBI taxonomy): Eukaryota > Metazoa > Chordata > Aves > Columbiformes > Columbidae > Caloenas > Caloenas nicobarica. The sequence continues at coordinate 489,631 of NC_088259.1, forward strand.
CAAAGGGCTGCACATATGCGGGTGTGTCACCCCCATGTCACAATGCCAGCACCCGGCAACGCAGTGGTCACCAGGCCCCACGCAGGATCCAGAGGAGCAGCCTCCCGTGTCCACTGCCAGAGCTGGCCCGGGGGCAGCCCCAGCACATCTGACAGGAAGCACTTGAGGAGCTGCTGGAATCACAGGCCAGGGGCTGAGGGAAGAAAACCTTGCATGAGGCTGCTGGAGGTTCTCCGCTGCAAGACAATCTGCTGGCAGGGCCACCTTCCAAGCTCGGCTCATGGATGCAAATCCTTTTCAACTGGATAGCAGTGGCAAGACCAAGGCAATTCCTTCTTGAGGAGCACTGCACAGCTCACCATCCTCATCTCCTACAGAGCAACGCTCAGGAGCCGTAAGAGATAGGATGTCGAGGGCTTGCAAGGGCTTGCAAGGGCTTGCAGTGCTTTGGAACACCCACTGGTGTCCTACACAGGGACAGCAAGGATTCTTGCCCACAACGTCTATCAGCTCAGAGGCACTTGGGCACTCTGGCAAGTCCGCCAGATAGCTCCAGCTCAAGGGAGGATAGGGCTTGGGCAGCTCCTGGGAAGCATGAGCAGCCTGTGGGACAAGGAGCCAGGTCTGGCTCACACGCTCAGGGAACAGCCCATGGCCAGCACTGGGCTCAGCAGGGAACTTTTTCCCCTGGGGCACACTGGCACTGGTCCCCGGCGGTTTTTTGCCTTCCTCTGCAGTTCTCAGCACGGCCCCTTGCCACCATTTCTTTGGGCCATTTGGCCTGGGAGCCGGCTGCTCATGCTCCACCATGCTGGCAGCCGCAGCTGCCACTTCTCAGCTCTCCCTGCAGCTAACACAAGCGCCTGGCAGGGACCAGAGCGCTTCTCATGCATCCCTGGCCAAGAAGCACAGCAGCCAAACAAGTTGTGGAAGGCAAAAAGTCTGCTCGTCATCGCTACATGTCACGCTTTGGAAGAGATGCCACGGTACCACTCACCTCTTCTTCCTCTTCTTCCTCTTCTTCTTCTTCTTCTTCTTCTTCTTCTTCTTCTTCTTCCTCCTCTTTTGTGCATGGTCAGTCCCACAACTCCTTGTCAAGGTTCTCCCTCTGCAGGAACCGCGGACAGCTTGGCCTCTATTCCTGCTGCTGCTCTCTGCAGCTCTGGGACTTGCCTTTGCCAGCCTGCAAGGGATCTTTTCTCATGCTAAACTGAAGAATGCCTCAGCCTACTCCTGGCTACACTTGGGCTTGAGCTAATGCTTGTGAGCCTGGGTTCTGAAACAGAGTCACAAAGGGAAAAAAAATGACATGAAATAACATAACATGAATTAACATAAAATCAAGAAAATTAATAAATTAACAACAAAATAAAATAAAATTCATTGTGTTCTGTGTCCTTGACATTGATTTTGGAACTGAAAGCCCTCTGTCCTTTCAGGCAAACAGTCTCTTAGATATTGGACTGGCGGACAGGAGAGAAGAGAAGAGGAGAGGAGAGGAGAGGAGAGGAGAGGAGAGGAGAG